>NC_074678.1:38186898-38486898 GCF_029448725.1 Salvelinus fontinalis | reverse complement strand
ACGGTTAATCTAGTCTGATTTCCATAGCATGTCACACCATCTATCTCAGAACAGAAGAACCATCCCTTACAGTCACATCAGCCTTAAGTAATTGTACTATCGCAGGGTAAGAGACTGCACTGATTACCAATGTAAATGACGGACTATGGGGAGCCGTGTTCCAATAATGAGTCAGTAGTGTTTGTCACATACCAGCATACTTGCTTGCTTACATAAGGCAGCCATCTTGAAAAACAAAGTAAAAAACTCACCAAGATTATCTGCTCCTCTGGGAATGATCACGTCAGCGCACTTCTTGGTCTACAGATGGTGAAGAAATAAATATGATTAGCAATACGATCTGAACCAGGGCCAGGGAGTTCAATACCTTTCAAGAGGAGGTCCATCCGTGCAACAACTAACAATGACACAAATAGATTGATCCAAGGTTGTTAAAATATTTGTTGTGGCAGTATCATAGCTAGGTACTCACTGGCAGACAGAACTCCTCAAAGGCAGGCTTAACAAAGGTGATGTATTGCGTTAGCACCTGCTCCAGATCCCTACCTCGCTCGCCGATGTCTCTGAGCACTGAGGAGGGAACACAGAACAGGAGTGGAGCTGTCAGTGTGATTTTTCCGTGATTCTTACGAAGCTAGTACGCGTCTACATTTTTTGTCTGTAATGTCTTTTCAATATATGTCGGACCCCAGTAAGACTAGCTGTCGCCATTGACGTCAGCTAATGGAGATTGTAAGAAATTCAAATCATTCATGTCCTCCAGGCCCCATATTGGAAGCCCACTGCTGTCTTTTTACAATTCACAAGTGTCATGTTTGATGCATTTCACCCAATGAAATGGGAAATATATATGTCTATCGTTTCACCTCTGCGTGAAAGCCGTGTGTCTGCGTCTGTGTCCACAAACAGCTTCATCTGGAACAGGTCCCTGATCTCCTGAGAGTAGAACATCAAGATGCCCTCGAACAGCACCACGTCTGCTGGGTACACCATCACCACCTCCTCCTTCCTGATACACACACACACCGGGTAGAGGGCAATGTGTATGAGGTATGTGTGTGTGGTGTGTGTGTCCGGACCACTAACCTGGAATGGGTGACAAAGTCATACACTGGGATTTGCACTGTTTTGCCCTCCAAGATGTCCCACAACGTTTTCACGATGAGCTCGTTGTCAAATGCATCTGAGAAGAGGAAGAGAGGACAAAGGAACTCAGAACCATGGTGTGTCTGTGTCTCCATGTCTGCTGGTGCCACCGTGCCAGACCATAGGATCTAGATCTAATCCCCACAAAGAGATGACATGTGGGATAGAATATATGCTGATATGGCTGGCAGATGCATGCTGGCCAGCCAACCCTTACAATATATGCCAGAATCAGAGCTAGCCAGCCAGCCCAGACTGGCTAAGATATATCACACAGTCAGTCAGTCAGTCAGTCCAGACTGACTAAGATATCACAGCCAGCCAAACACAAAGCCAGACTGAAATGACTAAGACATAGGTTGTGTCCGAAATAGCAAACTATTCCCCATTTAGTGCACTACTTCTGATCAGGGCCAGGGCCCATACAGTATCTACTAGCGGTCGACCGATTAATTGGAACGGCCGATTAATTAGGGCCGATTTCAAGTTTTCATAACAATCGGAAATCGGTATTTTTGGACGCTGATTTTTCCGATATTTTTTTAATTCCTCTATTTAACTAGGCAAGTCAGTTAATAACACATTCTTATTTTCAATGACGGCCTAGGAACGGTGGGTTAACTGCCTTGTTCAGGGGCAGAACGACAGATATTTACCTTGTCAGCTCAGGGATTCAATCTTGCAACCTTACAGTTAACTAGTCCAACGCTCTAACCACCTGCCTCACGAGGAGCCTGCCTGTTACGCGAATGCAGTAAGAAGCCAAGGTAAGGTGCTAGCTAGCATTAAACTTATCTTATAAAAAACAATCAATCAATCATAATCACTAGTTATAACTACACATGGTTGATGATATTACTAGTTTATCTAGCGTGTCCTGCGTTGCATATAATCGATGCAGTGCGCATTTGCGAAAAAGGACTGTCGTTGCTCCAACGTGTACCTAACCATAAACATCAATGCCTTTCTTAAAATCAATACACAGAAGTATATATTTTTAAACCTGCATATTTAGCTAAAAGAAATCTAGGTTATCAGGCAATATTAACCAGGTGAAATTGTGTCACTTCTCTTGCGTTCATTGCACAGAGTCAGGGTATATGCAACAGTTTGGGCCGCCTGGCTCAATGCGAACTAATTTGCCAGAATTTTACGTAATTATGACATAACATTGAAGGTTGTGCAATGTAACAGGAATATTTAGACTTATGGATGGTTCCGTATTTCACTGAAAGAATAAACGTTTTGTTTGAGATGATAGTTTCCAGATTCGACCATATTAATGACCTAAGGCTCGTATTTCTGTGTGTTATTATGTTATAATTAAGTCTATGATTTGATAGAGCAGTCTGACTGAGCGATGATAAGCACCAGCAGGCTCGTAAGCATTCATTCAAACAGCACTTTCCTGCGTTTTGCCAGCAGCTCTTCGCTGTGCTTCAAGCATTGCGCTGTTTATGACTTCAAGCCTATCAACTCCCCGAGATTAGGCTGGTGTAACCGATGTGAAATGGCAAGATAGTTAGCGGGGTGCGCGCTAATAGCGTTTCAAACGTCACTCGCTCTGAGACTTGGAGTAGTTGTTCCCCTTGCTCTGCATGGGTAACGCTGCTTCGAGGGTGGCTGTTGTTGATGTGTTCCTGATTCGAACCCAGGTAGCGCCGAGGAGAAGGATGGAAGCTATACTGTTACACTGGCAATACTAAAGTGCCTATAAGAAGATCCAATAGTCAAAGGTATATGAAATACAAATCGTATAGAGAGAAATAGTCCTGTAATAACTACAACCTAAAACTTCTTACCTGGGAATATTGAAGACTCATGTTAAAAGGAACCACCAGCTTTCATATGTTCTCATGTTCTGAGCAAGGAACTTAAACATTAGCTTTCTTACATGGCACATATTGCACTTTTACTTTCTTCTCCAACACTTAGTTTCGGTATTATTTAAACCAAATTGAACATGTTTCATTATTTATTTGAGGCTAAATTGATTTTATTGATATATTATATTAAGTTAAAATAAGTGTTCATTCAGTATTGTTGTAATTGTCATTATTACAAATACATTTTAAAAATAATCGGCATCGACTTTTTTTAGTCCTCCAATAATCGGTATCGGCGTTGAAAAATCATAATCGGTCGACCTCTAGTATCTACCACACTGTCTGAGACAGACTGCTGAGTATCTACTCTGAGAGACTTTCAACACAGCACACAGCAGTCTATCACTGGCCATCAGGCCATTCTGATCATTCTACTTCTAAGAACTGGAGGGGAAAGCCAAACAGAAGTTTTCCACATTATGAAACTCCATTTGAGTAGAAACAAAATCATGCAACCATTTGTTTTCAGTGAGAGAAGAGCAAGAGGAAGTGAGAGTGGAGTCATCTTTTACACTGGAAACCAAGAGATACAGTCCCAGTCAAAAGTTTGGACACACCTACTTATTCAAGGGTTTTGCGCTTAGCTGTCATCAAGGTAAAGGGTGGCTACTTTGAAGAATCTAAATATTAAATATATTTAGATTTGTTTAACACTTTTTTGGTTACTACATGATTCCATATGTGTTATTTCATAGTTTTGATGTCTTCACTATTATTCTACAACGTAGAAAATAGTAAAAATAAAGAAAAACCCTGGAATGAGCAGGTGTGTCTAAACTTTTGACTGATGCTGTAGCTACATTTGATAGTTGGTAAAATATTCCATACATAAAAAATAAAAAAAGAGTAACTATTTAGCAACTGACACAATGTAATGTATCCAGATGTATAGATAAATAAATAGATGAGCTAAATACCTGGGTGGTCGAAGTTGAACTGTCCCTTCAGTGCCTTGGCCTTCTGGTCCGGAGTAAGGACCCTGTAGAAGCTGTCTTGGCTGAGAATGGCCACCTGGCGCTGGTGATGGTCAATCTTGTTCTGGCCAAGCAGCTCCATGATCTTACCGCAGACAGAACTCTGGCCGGGGAGGAGGAAGATGAGGGGGAGGAGAAGAAACAGAGAGGATATCAAGTTATTAACAGTCTTTCTGGTTGTGATCTGAAGTAAGTTGTGGTGTGGTTTTGATGTGTTCATTGAGATTTGCAGATAAAAGCATGTCAAAAATATGAATGGGTCATAAAACATACAGTGATATACCAGATTATGACAGAGATGGATGCAGTATATTAGAAGACACATTTGCAGCTATGCACAATAGCTCAACATGTGGTCACCTTGCCTGGTTTACAGCTGACTACAATATGCACGGTTAAGACCGTAACTTAAATTTTAACACATGAAGTCCAAACCAGACATTAACATGTGTTTGCTTTGTAGTAGTTTCTTGTAGATAAATGTAGAAAATTTGTGCAGATAAGAAATGATTTAACCCTTTCACATGTAGAGCCTCTAGCCCTGCTCAATATGCCTTAACCAACCATGTAGTTTCACATCCCACATATGCGGTGACATCACCTGGTTTAAACATCTCTAGAGACAATCTCTCTCTCATCATTACTCAATGCCTAGGTTTACCTCCAATGTACTCACATCCTACCATACCTTTGTCTGTACATTATGCCTTGAACCTATTCTATCGCGCCCAGAAACCTTCTCCTTTTACTCTCTGTTCCGAACGTACTAGACGACCAGTTCTGCTAGCCTTTAGCCGTACCCTTATCCTACTCCTCCTCTGTTCCTCTGTTGATGTAGAGGTTAATCCAGGACCTGCAGTGCCTAGCTCCACTCCTACTCACCAGGTGCTCTCATTTGCTGACTTCAGTAACTGTAAAAGCCTTGGTTTCATGCATGTTAAAATTAGAAGCCTCCTCTCAAAGTGTGTTTTATTCACTGCTTTAGCACACTCTGCCAACCTGGATGTCCTAGCCGTGTCTGAATCCTGGCTTAGGAAGACCACCAAAAACCCTGACATTTCCAACCCTAACTACAACATCTTCCGACAAGATAGAAATGCAAAAGGGGGCGGTGTTGAAATCTACTGCAGAGATAGCCTGCAGAGTTCAGTCTTACTATCCAGGTCTGTACCCAAACAATTTGAGCTTCTACTTTTAAAAATGCACCATTCCAGAAACAAGTCTCTCACCGTTACCGCTTGCTATAGACCACCCTCTGCCCCCAGGTGTGCCCTGGACACCATATGTGAATTGATTGCCCCCCATCTATCTTCAGAGCTCGTGCTGCTAGGTGACCTAAACTGGGACATGCTTAACACCCCGGCCATCCTACAATCTAAGCTTGATGCCCTCAATCTCACACAAACTATCAATGAACCCACCTGGTACAATCCCAAATCTGTAAACACAGGCACCATCATAGATATCATCCTAACCAACTTGCCCTCCAAATACACCTCTGCTGTCTTCAACCAGGATCTCAGAGATCACCGCCTCATTGCCTGCATTTGTAATTGATCTGTGATCAAACGACCACACCCTCATCGCTGTCAAACGCTCCCTAAAACACTTCAGCGAGCAGGCCTTTCTAATCAACCTGGCCTGGGTATCCTAGAAGGATATTGACCTCATCCCGTCAGTAGAGGATGCCTGATTATTCTTTAAAAGTGCCTTCCTCACCATCTTAAATAAGCATGCCCCATTCAATTTGTTTAACCAGAAACAGATATTGCCCTTGGTTCTCTCCAGATCTGACTGCCCTTGACCAAAAACATCCTGTGGCGTTCTGCATTAGCATCGAATAGCCAACGCGATATGCAACTTTTCAGGGATGTTTGGAACCAATATACACAGGCAGTTAGGAAAGCTAAGGCTAGCTTTTTCAAACAGAAATGTTCATCCTGTAGCACAAACTCAAAAAAGTTCTGGGACGCTGTAAAGTCCATGGAGAATAAGAGCACCTCCTCCCAGCTGCCTACTGCACTGAGGCTAGGAAACACTGTCACAACCGATAAATCCACTATAATTGACAATTTAAATAAGCATTTTCCTACGGCTGGCCACGCTTTCCACTTGGCAACCCCTACCCCGATCAATAGCCCTGTACCCCCCACAGCAACTTGCCCAAGCCTCCCCCATTTCTCCTTTACCCAAAACCAGATAGCTGATGTTCTGAAAGAGCTGCAAAATCTGGACCCCTACAAATCAGCCGGGCTAGACAATCTGGACCCCCTCTTTCTAAAATTATCTAACGAAATTGGTGCAACCTCTATTACTAGCCTGTTCAACCTCTCTTTCGTATCGTCTGAGATTCCCAAAGATTGGAAAGCTGCCGCAGTCATCCCCCTCTTCGAAGGGGGAGACACTAGACCCAAACGGCTACAGACCTATATCTATTCTACCCTGCCTTTCTAAGGTCTTAGAAAGCCAAGTTAACAAAACAGATTACCGACCATTTCGAATCCCACCGTACCTTCTCCGCTCTGCAATCTGGTTTCAGAGCTGGTCATGGGGGCACCTGAGCCACGCTCGAGGTCCTAACGATTATCATAACCGCCATGGATAAGAGACATTACTATGCAGCAGTATTCATCAACCTGGCCAAGGCTTTCGACTCTGCCAATCACCACATTCTTATCGGCAGACTCAACAGCCTTGGTTTCTCAAATGATTGCCTCGCCTGGTTCACCAAATACTTCTCTGACAGAGTTCAGTGTGTCAAATCGGAGGGCCTGTTGTCCGGACCTCTGGCAGTCTCTGGGGGTGCCACAGGGTTCAATTCTCGGGCCGACTCTCTTCTCTGGATACATCAATGATGTCGCTCTTGCTGCGGGTGACTCTCTGATCCACCTCTATGCAGACGACACCATTCTGTATACCTCTGGCCCTTCTTTAGACACTGTGTTAACTAACCTCCTGACGAGCTTCAATGCCATACAACTCTCCTTCCTTGGCCTCCAACTGTTCTTAAATGCAAGTAAAACTAAATGCATGCTATTCAACCGAACGGTGCCCGCACCTGCCCGCCCGTCCAGCTTCACTACTCTGGATGGTTCTAACTTAGAATATGTGGACAACTACAAATACCTAGGTGTCTGGTTAGACTGTAAACTCTCCTTCCAGACTCACACTAAGCATCTCCAATCCAAAGTTAAATCTAGAATCGGCTTCCTATTTCACAACAAAGCATCCTTCCCTCATGCTGCCAAACATACCCTCGTAAAACTGACCATCCTACCAATCCTCGACATTGGCGATGTCATTCACAAAATAGCCTCCAACACTCTACTCAACAAACTGGATGCAGTCTATCACAGTGCCATCCGTTTTGTCACCAAAGCCCCATATACCACCCATCACTGCGACCTGTACGCTCTCGTTGGCTGGCCCTCCCTTCATACTCACCGCCAAACCCACTGGCTCCAGGTCATCTACAAGTCTCTGCTAGGTAAAGCCCCGCCTTATCTCAGCTCACTGGTCACCATAGCAGCACCCACTCGTAGCACGCTCTCCAGCAGGTATATCTCACTGGTCACCCCCAAAGCCAATTCTTCCTTTAACCACCTTTCCTTCCAGTTCTCTGCTGCCACTGACTGGAACGAACTGCAAAAAAAAAAAAAAAAATCGCTGAAGCTGGAGACATCTCCCTCACTAGCTTTAAACACCAGCTGTCACAGCAGCTCACAGACCACTGCACATAGCCCATCTGTAAATAGCCCATCCAACTACCTCATCCCCATACTGTATTTATTTATCTTGCTCCTTTGCACCCCAGTATCTCTACTTGCACATTCATCTTCTGCACATCTATCACTCCGGTGTTTAATTGCTATATTGTATTATTTATTGCCTTACCTCCCTTATCCTACCTCATTTACACACACTGTATAGACTTTTTATACTGTATTATAGACTGTGTTTGTTTATTCCATGTGTAACTCTGTGTTGTGGTATGTGTCGAACTGCTTTGCTTTATCTTGGCCAGGTCGCAGTTGTAAATGAGAACTTGTTCTCAACTAGCCTACCTGGTTAAATAAAGGTTAAATAAAATAAAATAAACATCCTCTATGAAATACTGTTCTGGAACATGAATTGTGGTCCACCTGACATTCCTTTGCATGTAATATTTCTTGGTATTGTACCCCACAACAAACGGAAGAGACTAAACTAACAGTAGGGCCACCTGTTCATCAGACAGTGTTTTTTCTTATTCTGACAAACATTACAGTTGCAGTTTAGGAATTGTGTATATGTGTATGGCTGTGTGCGTGCCAGCGTGCGTGTGTGTGTGTGTCCATGAAGTCTGTAGGGCCCAGGCTGTGGATTATTAGTTAAATGGATGAGAGTGTGACCAGGACTGGTGACAAGCATTTCAGCTGGCAGCCAGGGAGTAAAGCTCAGAGATGAGAGGAATGCTCAGTGTGGATTAAACATACAAAGAAGGCCAAGTTCAGTCCCATCAAAGAAGGTATTGTTGCACGGCCATCTTGTGATACCCCTTCTTCTTTGACATCCTTGAACTATTCCCTCTGAATGTATAATCATTTATAAACTTGTATTGACTCTACAGACACATTTATTCTGCTTTATCTTCTTGAAAATATCTTTGCCCTGTCAGAGCTCTTTCCAAGGCGACACTTTTATATTCTTCACTGATGGCTAGCATGCATTTTCCCCTTTTCTGCAATACATGCATTTTCCCTTATGCAGGTTCACCTAGGCCTATTGTCTGTTGCCAGTTATCTCTGTTTTTCTGATCTCTGGTAGGCCTGAAGTAAGCAGTTAGATTATCATAGCAGTTGCCTAGTGGCACGTGTAGGTTCAGTGGTCTACGAATAGTGCCTTGCTATTGACTGACTGCCATCCTGTTGTCTTCTCTAGTGTGTCTCAGGGCCGCCTTAAAGGGACATTACAAAAATGTTCTACTTCATATTAATCATCTCCAGCACCACCCCAACATCAACATATGTGAAAATGGCACATTTCTGTTTTGTAGTAAAAATATGGAGGAAGATAAGTGTTTCCAAAGACATCAACCAATTAGTGGGCAATTAGTAGTCAATCTTCATAATTGGTTAAAATCACATGACGCACACTGATGATGTCATTGGAAATGCTTATCTTCCGCTTTTTTTCTCTCTAAAAATGGGGCAATGTTTGCATGACCTCATTTTAAACACATTCTTGCCTGATATGCCTTTTATACCTCCCGTGGACATGCCAGCATGCTGGTGACGAGTGGTAGTAGTGGTGTGCAGATGTGGTTGGGCATTTATTTGAATAAATCCATTGAATATACACCATCAAAATTAATCCATTATTAATTTGTTTAAGCAGGTCCTAAGAAACATTACAAGACTAATAAAATATTTTCAAAAGAATAGAAAAGTATATTTTGAGTATAATTAGGCATTACAGGTCTGTGCAGCCATGGCTGCACCATCCAAATAAAAATCATTAGTTTGTTATTTTTTTTCATTAAAACAGACAAGAAACACCTATTCAAATACAGTCAACACACATTTTATATTAAGAATATTATGGAATATTATGGAATATATTTTCCTGACACAACTTGTGTCACGTGAACATGTGGAACCGCTGTCATATAAAAAAAGTGATCTTTTGAAACAGTGCCCAAGTCCATGCTTTTTTAATCCACGTTTCATCGCCTTCCTACCCCCACTCCACTTTGTTCGGGAGCAGGCATAGGGTTTTATCTTCTCTCGGGGAGACAGTGGAAAAACAAAACAGAACACGAGACGTAACAGTAACTTCCTTCAGAGGGGCCGGAGGGTTAACAACATTTCTGAACACCTGCCAAATGCCACCTGTCAAATGACTATGTTGTTTCAGTCAAATTAAGGTTACCTAAAAAAATATGTACTAAAAATTAGTTAATGTAAACAAGCCTCGATGCATCTGAAAGGTCATAACAGTTTACCTAACCAGACAGACAGTTGTGAATATTTTCTAGACTAAGACAAAACACAGTGGGCTAGATAATACAGACATCACTTTATAATTCATAGTATGACTTTGGCATGGTTGAATTCAGCCTACTGTGTCTTGGAAAAAAATTACATTTATTTATTGTACCATGACTAACAGTAGCCTACATTGGGAAAAAAGCAGCTGGCTGATGTAGGCCAAGCCTTTATTATATATAGAATATACTAGATGACTGACAGGGGGCGCTGTTTTGAAGTCTGCACTGCATCCCCATTTTACTATTCCCCCACCATTGTAAAAAAAGATTTTGAAAGCTATAAAATGCATTTATTAATGTCTACATTAGTTTTGCCACATTTATTCAATTGCAGTCACCTTAATGTATATACTTTAAATTATGTCAGCTAAACATAGGAAAAAAAATAAGAATATAGAAAATATATTATATATATATATATATATATATATATATATATATATATATATATATATTATATTATATATTATAATATATATATATTTTTAGAGAGAGTAGGCCTGCTAATGTAACTGTCCCCACTATAACAAAACCATTTCCCTTTTTCACCTTTAGGTTTTATGGGCATTATGACACCTCCACTGTATTTCAATTAGAGGTCAAACAGGGAAATTGTTCTAATCGTTTTTCCACCGTTCATTTTCCCCATAGGGGATTTTAGAAACACTTAACATAAGGGATGTGTTCTTTGTAGGCTTACCCTGGAGTGACATTTTGATAACCATGTAAATCTCTCTCGGACAAGGTGACTTATCAATATATTCAGCTCTATTTACTCTGATTCGAAAATGATAAATAGCATTAAAGTAGACAGTATGCAAGACTACAAATCCCTGCAAGCTCCTGCACCTCATCTCTAGCAGACACCTTTGCTAACAAGTAGTGTCAATTTAAAACTTTCACAAGACAGTTCACAGAATTTTCAATTTAAATGTAGCCAATTTATTCATTAGTACATTTAGCTAACATTAGATAGTTAATCCAGAGATTCTTACCTTTGCCTCGATTCGGCACGCTCGTTCAGATCATCATGACATTTGTAGTTCTTTATGATAGCCACATTAGCAGGTAATTAGCATTTAATTTGTTGGGGATTATTATTTATTTACCCCGGACGACGCCGGGCCAATTGTGCTCCGCCCTATGGGTCTCCCAATCACAGCCGGTTGTAATACAGCTTGGATTCGAACCAGGGTGTCTGTAGTGACACATCTAGCACTGAGATGCAGTGCATTAGACTGCTGCGCCACTCGGGAGCCCATTGATAATATATTGATAAAATTCACCTTGTCTGTAAGAGATTTACATGTTTATCAAAATGTCACGCCAGGGTAAGTCTACATGAAACATAGCCCTTATTTTAAGTGTTTCTAAAATCCCCTAAAAGAAAAATGAATGGTGGAAAAACAATTGGAACCATTTCCCTGTTTGACCGCTATGTTATGGTTATTATGACTACTGTGGTAATCTATGGAGGACTAAGTCTTCTGAGGAATACCAATATGGCAGACCGGAGGCTTCAAAAACTCTCATTGGCCAATACATAGCAACTGCAATCTAGTGTTCATATACATTATTGGCTGTTACACATTACTGTGCCACTGACCCCATTCTAGTGTATTATGGCGTATATGCAGTGTTTTCACTGATCGACAGGCACAATCAGTTGGTCTTGTTGACGCAGTCAATAAACAATAACAATTGGTTGGATAACTGTATGGCTCTTATGAATAACAAACAATTAGTTCGGAACGGATTGTATGTGAATGTCACCGCCAAGATATTTGTCGGGAGAAGACACCGGCTTTGTCCTTCGATCGCTCACATAAACTGTTAAGATTTCCGTTAGAGTTCCCCACCCCCACGATGGTCACTGTCTCCGAGCGAGCGAAGAGTTCTTAGAAACATTGCAGATAAATTGTTGGTACTTGGATTTATTTCTTGCTACATTATAGAGCGAGAATGACAGCCATTCAAGATTCCATCGGATGGAATGACCAGCAGCATTAGCCAGACAGGTGTGAAATGCCTCCGAACAAAAGGTGTTGTAAGGCTGGGCTATATTTTAGATAGGCCGATTAGTTATAGAATATTGAACAGCCTACATTGAGATAATATGTAAAGAGAAAATATCCGAAAAGACAGGATAAAAGGGGCCATCTTTGTTTAGCAAAGTATTGATTTTCTGTCTGGGTTATCATAAATACCCTTTCTGAATTTAAATATTACTAGTCAGAATAGATTAATCGTGAAATCCATGTTTCAAGCAGGTTTGTGGAAATGTTGAATTACTTATAGCCCTATCAAATAGTGTACTAGGACAGTTTTCTACAGTCACATAAGTGGGCTAAATTCTTGCCAAACAGTGGCCTATAGCTATCATCTTAAACAATTAATGTTTTTCCTGAAATTATTAAAGAACAAACTAGCTTTGATGGAACAAATGTGACATTCATTCATTGGTCTATCATGAACCACGCGGTCAGTGCGTTCTCATATTTCAACCACGTTGACAATTCCATGTCACTATTTACAGGCTAGAAAAACAGCACATTTCTAATTCATAGAAAATCTTAATGCCAACCTTGCCGCTGGCAGTCCCTCCGGCTACCCCGATGAGGAAAGGTTGCCGTGTAACATTCTCGTTTTCGACTTGACTGTCCAGTCTTGTCTCGCTGTCGCCTGCCATGCTTGCTATAAACTCATACTGACGCACGGAGGTGGTTTTGCTCCGACTGCGCTCCTCCCTTTTTTCAGTTGTGCATTTGCTTTGATGCTCTGAGTGTGCGTGGATATCAAGCCAGCTTTTTGTAGCCTGCTTGAAATGCAGAGCGTTTACATAAGGTTTTACATGTTTTTGAAATTATCAGAACTCTATGTATCAGATAGGCCTATCGCTACATTTGATTGTCAGCTCAGACAAATTTACAATAGTTGTTGTGTGTGTGTGTGTGTGTGTGTGTGTGTGTGTGTGTGTGTGTGTGTGTGAGAGAGAGGGAGATTCCCTCCCACATATGCCCCCCTAGACACAACTGCGACAACTCCTGCAGCTCTCTCACGCTGGGTATGTACATAGTCAATCATAGGCTTCGAGGGGACTCCTACCATAGGTACACCTATAGGTCATCCCTTGGCATTAGTACTATATCATCACTGACCTCAACCCAGAGTCTCTATGAGCATTCAGTTAGTCCACTGACACCCCCATCAGATCACAGCAAAATCACAGTCTACTTGAACAAAGCAATACTCATCCAAAAGGCATCAAAGCCAAAGGAACTGAATAATATTTAGAAATACTATAGTTGGAAGGAAAGTAGTGTGGAAACCTACAAAAACAAACAATTGGGCAACAACAAATTCAATCCTTTTTAGACAACTTCCTGGACAAAACATTTTGCTGTAACAGTGAAGGTGTAAACTTGGCAGTTGAAAACCTAAACAGTATATTTGACCTCTCAGCTTCTCTATCGAATCTAAACAATTCAAGCAGACAACCTAAGAAAATTAACAACAATGACAAATGCTTTGATGAAGAATTCAAAAACCTAAGAAAGAAATTGAGAAACGTATCCAACCAAAAACATAGAGCCCAGAAAACCAGGGCCTACGCCTTCACTATGGTGAATCATTAAAACAATACAGAAATACACTACGGAAATCAGCTCAATGTAATTGAAGAATCCATAGAATCTAACCACTTCTGGGGAAATTAAACAAACAACAACAGGAAGTGTTATCTCTCCAAAACAGAGATGTATGGATAATTATTTTATTTAACTAGGCAAGTCAGTTAAGAACAAATTCTTATTTACAATGACGGCCTACCGGGTTAACTGACTTGTTCAGAACAAAACATTTTTGCTTTGTCAGCTTGGGGATTCAATCCAAAAACCTTTCGGTTACTGGACCAATGCTCTAACCACTAGGCTACCTGCTGCCCTAAAGCACTTCTCCAATATTTTGGTCTCTATAACAAAGAACAAACAGCAAAAACATATACATGATCAAATACAAATCTTCAAATCAACTTTTAAAGATGACCAGAACCCACTGGATTCTCCAATTACATTGAATGAACTACAGGACAAAATAAAAACTCTCCAACCTGAAAAGGCCTGTGGTGTTGATGGTATCCTAAATGAAATTATAAAATATACAGACTACAAATTCCAATTGTCTATACTTAAACTCTTTAACATCATCCTCAGCTTTGGTGTTTTCCCCAATATTTGGAACCAAGGACTGATCACCCCAATCCACAAAAGTGTAGACAAATTTGACCCCAATAACTACCATGGGATATGCATCAACAGCAACCTTGGGGAAATCCTCTGCATTATCATTAACAGCAGACTTGTACATTTCCTGAGTGAAAACAATGTACTGAGCAAATGTCAAATTGGCTTTTTACCAAATTAACGTACAACAGACCACATATTCACCCTGCATTTCCTAACTGACAAACAAACAAACCAAATCAAAGGCAATGTCTTCTCATGCTTTGTTGATTTCAAAAAAGCTTTTCATTCAATTTGTCATGAGGGTCAGCCATACAAATTGATGGAAAGCGGTGTTGGGGGAAAAACATTTACCATTATAAAATCCATGTACACAAACAAGTGTGCTGTTAAAATTGGTAAAAAACACACATTTATTTCCACAGGGCCGTGGGGTGAGAGACGGATGCAGTTTGAGCCCTACCCTCTTCTTCAAGGTGTCCAAGCTTGTAGCATCATACCCAAGAAGACTCAAGGCTGTAATCACTGCCAAAGGTGCTTCAAAAAAGTACTGAGTAAAGGGTCTGAATACTTATGTAAATATGATATTTCAGTTTGAAAATTTTTATACATTTGCAAACATTTCTAAAACCTGTTTTTGCTTTGTCATTATGGGGTATTGTGTGTAGATTGATGATGATAAAAAATATAAGTATATATTTCAGAATAAGGCTGTAACCTACCAAAATTTGGAAAAAGTCAAGGGGTATGAATACTTTCCGAATGCACTGTATATCAAATAATTGGCGAGGGCACTAGAACAGTCTGCAGCCTCCCCTAATAGAAGTCTAAAGTCAAATGTCTGCTGTTTGCTGATGATATGGTGCTTCTGTCCCCAACCAAGGAGGGCCTACAGCAGCACCTAGATCTTCTGCACAAATTCTGTCAGACCTGGGAGAAACTGTCCCTGACAGTAAATCTCAGTAAGACAAAAATAATGGTGCTCCAAAAAAGGTCCAGTTGCTAGGACTGCAAATACAAATTCCATCTAGACACCATTGCCCTAAAGCACACAAAAAAACAATACATACCTCAGCGCCACAGGTAACTTACACAAAGCTGTGAACGATCTGAGAGACATTATTTACATTTTTTGACCTCTTTTTCTCCCCAATTTCATGATATCCCATTGGTAGTTACAGTCTTGTCCCTTCACTGCAACTCCTGTACAGACTTGGGAGAGGTGAAGTTCAAGAGCCATGCATTTTCCGAAACACAACCCTGCCACAGGAATCAATAGAATGTGACGGGACATCCCGGCCGGCCAAGCCCTCCCCTAACCTGGATGACACTGGGCCAATTGTGCATCGCCTCATGGTCTCCTGGTCACGACCGGCTGTAACACAGCCCAGGATTGAACCCAGGCCTGTAGTGACGCCTAAAGCACTCTGATGTAGTGCCTTAGACCGCTGCACCACTCGGCAGGCCCAAGAGGGCCTTCTACGCCAACAAAAGGAACATAAAATTCAACATACCAATTTGGATCTGGCTAAAAATACTTGAATCAGTTGTAGAACCCATTGCCCTTTATGGTTGTGAGGTCTGGGGTTCGTTCACCAACCAAGAATTCACAAAATGGGACAAATACCAAATTGAGACTGCATGCAGAACTCTGCAAAAATATCCTCTGTGTACGACATAAAACACCAAATAATGATTGCAGAACTGAATTAGGCCGATAACCACTAATTATCAAAATCCAGAAAAGAGCAATTACAGTTGAAGTCGGAAGTTTACATACACCTCAGCCAAATACATTTAAACTCTGTTTTTCACAATTCCTGACATTTAATCCTAGTAAAAATTCCCTGTCTTAGGTAAATTAGGATCACCACTTTATTTTAAGAATGTGAAATGTCAGAATAATAGTAGAGAGAATGATTTATTTCAGCTTTTATTTCTTTCATCACATTCCCAGTGGGTCAGAAGTTTACATACACTCAATTAGTATTTGGTAGCATTGCCTTTAAATTGCTTAACTTGGGTCAAACGTTTCAGGTAGCCTTCCACAAGCTTCGTACAATAAGTTAGGTGAATTTTGGCCCATTCCTCCTGACAGAGCTGTTGTAACTGAGTTAGGTTTGTAGGCCTCCTTGCTCGCACACGCTTTTTCAGTTCTGCCCACAAATGTTCTATAGGGTTGAGGTCGGGGCTTTGTGATGGCCACTCCAATACCTTGACTTTGTTGTCCTTAAGCCATTTTGCCACAACTTTGGAAGTATGCTTGGGGTCATTGTCCATTTGGAAGGTCCATTTGCGGTGAAGCTTTAACTTCCTGACTGATGTCTTGAGATGTTGCTTCAATATATCCACATAATTTTCCACCCTCATGATATCATCTATTTTGTGAAGTGCACCAGTCCCTCCTGCAGCAAAGCACCCACACAATATGATGCTGCCAGCCCCGTGCTTCACGGTTGGGATGGTGTTCTTCGGCTTGCAAGCTTCCCCCTTTTTCCTCCAAACATAACGATGGTCATTATGGCCAAAAAGTTATTTTGTTTCATCAGACCAGAGGACATTTCTCCAAAAAGTCCAATAATTGTCCCCATGTGCAGTTGCAAACCATAGTCAGGCTTTTTTATGGCGGTTTGGAGCAGTGGCTTCTTCCTTTCAGGTTGTGTCGATATAGGACTCGTTTTATTGTGGATATAGATACTTTTGTACCTGTTTCCTCCAGCATCTTCACATGGTCCTTTGCTGTTGTTTTGGGATTGATTTGCACATTTCGCACCAAAGTACATTCATCTCTAGGAGACAGAACACGTCTCCTTCCTGAGCGGTATGATGGCTGCGTCGTCCCATGGTGTTTATACTTGCGTACTATTGTTTGTACAGATGAACGTGGTACCTTCAGGCGTTTGGAAATTGCTCCCAAGGATGAACCAGACTTGTGGAGGTCCACCATTTTTTTTTGAGGTCTTGGCTGATTTCTTTAGATTTTCCCATGATGTCAAGCAAAGAGGCACTGAGTTTGAAGGGAGGCCTTGAAATACATCCACAGGTACACCTCCTATTGACTCAAATTATGTCAATTAGCCTATCAGAAGCGTCTAAAGCCATGACATCATTTTCTGGAATTTTCCAAGCTGTTTAAAGGCAAAGTCAACTTATATGTATGTAAACTTGTATGTAAACTTCTGCCCCACTGGAATTGTGATACAGTAAATCATAAGTGAAATAATCTGTCTGTAAACAATTGTTGGACAAATTACTTGTGTCATGCACAAAGTAGATGGCCTAACCGACTTGCCAAAACTATAGTTTGTTAACAAGAAATTTGTGTAGTGGTTGAAAAACAAGTTTTAATGACTCCAACCTAAGTGTATGTAAACTTCTGACTTCAACTGTACATTGTACAACCACCTAAAAGGAAGTGATTCCCAAACCTTCCATAACAAAGGCATCACCTACAGAGAGATGAACCTGGAGAAGAGTCCACTAAGCAAGCCGGTCCTGGGGCTCTGTTCACAAACACAAAAATACTCCACAGAGCTCCAGGACAGCAACACAATTAGACCCAACCAAATCATGAGAAAAAAAGAAAAAGTATAATTACTTGACACATTCGAAAGAATGAACAAAAACACTGAGCAAACAAGAATGCTATTTGGTCCTAAACAGAGTACACAGTGGCAGATTACCTGAACACTGTGACTGACCAAAAATTAAGGAAAGGCCGCCGTAGGCAGACCTAGCTCTCAAGAGAAGACAGGCTACTGCCCACAAAATGAGATGGAAACTGAGCTGCACTTCCTAACCTCCTGCCAAATGTATGGACATATTAGAGACACATATTTCCCTCAGATTTATTTATTTTCCCTTTTGTTCTTGAACTATTTGCCTATCGTTACAACACTGTATATAGCAATAATATGACATTTGAAATGTCTCTATTCTTTTGGAATTTTTGTCAATCAATCAAATGTATTTCATAAAGCCCTTTTTACATCAGCCGATGTCACAAAGTGCTATACAGAAACCCAGCCTAAAACTCCAAACAACAAGCAATGCAGGTGTAGAAGCACGGTGAATAGGAAAAACTCCCTGGAAAGGCAGGAACCTAAGAAGAAACCTAGAGAGGAACCAGGCTCTGAGGGGTGGCCAGTCCTCTTCTGGCTGTGCCGGGTGGAGATTATAACAGTACATGGCCAAGATGTTCAAACGTTCATAGATGACCAGCAGGGTCAAATAATAATAATCACAGTGGTTGTAGAGGGTATAACAGATCAGCACCTCAGGAGTAAATGTCAGTTGGCTTTTCATAGCCGATCATTCAGAGTTAGAGACAGCAGGTGCGGTAGAGAGCGAGAGAGTCAAAAACAGCAGGTCCGGTACAAGATAGCACGTCCGGTGAACAGGTCAGGGTTCCATAGCCGCAGGCACAACAGTTGAAACTGAGGCAGCAGCACGACCAGGTGGACTGGGGACAACAAGGATTCATCAGGCCAGGTAGTCCTGACGCATGGTCCTCGGGCTCAGGTCCACCGAGAGAAAGAAAAAGAGAATGAAAGAGAGAAAGAGAGAAAGCGAGAAAGAAAGAGAGACAGAAATAGAGAGAGCATACTTAAATTCACAAGACACAGGATAAGACAGGAGAAATACTCCAGATATAACAGACTGACACTAGCCCCCCGACACATAAACTATTGCAGCATAATTACTGGAGGCTGAGAAATGAAGGGTCGGGAGACACTGTTGCCCCGTCTGACTATACCCTCGGACACGACCAACCAGGCAGGATATAACCCCACCCACTTTGCCAAGGCACAGCCCCCACACCACTAGATGGATATCTTCAACCACCAACTTACTACCCTGAGACAAGGCAGAGTATAGCCCACAAAGATTTCCCCCACGGCACGAACCCGATGGGGGCACCAACCCGAACAGGAAGATCACTCCAAAGACTCAACCCACTCAAGTGACGCACCCCTCCTAGAGATGGCATGGAAGAGCACCAGTGACTCAGCCCCCATAATAGGGTTAGAGGCAGAGAATCCCAGTGGAGAGAGAGGAACTGGCCATGCAGAGACAGCAAGGATGGTTCGTCGCTCCAGTGCCTTTCCGTTCACCTTCACACCCCTGGGTCAGACTACACTCAATTATAGGACCTACTGAAGAGATGAGTCTTCAATAAAGACTTAAAGGTTGAGACTGAGTCTGCGACTCTGACATGAGTAGGCAGACCATTCCATAAAAATGGAGCTCTATAGGAGAAAGACCTGCCTCCAGCTGTTTGCTTAGAAATTCTAGGGACAGTAAGGAGGCCTGCGTCTTGTGACCGTAGTGTATGTCTAGGTATGTACAGCAGGACCAAATTGGAAAGATAGATAGGAGCAAGCCCATGTAATGCTTTGTAGGTTAGCAGTAAAACCTTGAAATCAGCCCTAGCCTTAACAGGAAGCCAGTGTAGAGGCTAGCACTGGAGTAATATGATGAAATTTTGGGGTTCTAGTCAAGATTCTAGCAGCCGTGTTTAGCACGAACTGAAGTTTATTTAATACATTTTTCTGCATCATTTTTTGACAGAAAGTTTCAGATTTTTGCAATGTTACGTAGATGGAAAAAAGCTGTCCTTGAAACAGTCTTGATATGTTCATCAAAAGAGAGATCAGGGTCCAGAGTAACGCCGAGGTCCTTTACAGTTTTATTTGAGACGACTGTACAACCATCAAGATAAATTGTCAGATCCAACAGAAGATCTCTTTGTATCTTGGGACCTAGAACAAGTATCTCTGTTTTGTCCGAGTTTAAACGTTTTTTTTTTATAAGGGTAAGGTGACTAGGCATCAGGATATATGATAAACAGAGTAGCAGCAGGGTATATGATGAGTGTACAGTATGTGAGTGGGTGTGTGTAGTGTCAATATATATGTATGTTTATCAGAATATGTGTCTGAGCAAATGATGGAGTGAGTGTTTGTATGTGTGTGTGTTGGAGTATTAGTGTGCATAGTGTGTAGGACCCTGTGCGTGTGCATAGAGACAGTGCTAAAATAAGAATAAAAACAAAGATCAACTCAGATAGTCTGTGTAGGCATTTTATGTATTTAGTTAGCTATTTAGCAGTCTTATAGCATGGAGATAGAAGGTGTTCAGGAGCTTGTTGGTGTCAGACTTAAGGCACCGGTACCGCTTTCCCTTGCGGAGGCAGAGAGAACAGTCTATGGCTTGAGTGGTTGGAGTCTAACGATTTTCCAGGCCTTCCTTTCACACCGCATGACATAGAGTTCCAGGATGGCAGGGAGCTCGGCCCCAGTGATGTACTGAGCTGTCAACACCACCCTCTGTAGCGCCGTGCAGTCGATGGCAGTGCTACTTGGGTGAACAGGGAGTACAGGAGGGGACTTAGCACACACGCCTGTGGGGCACCCATGTTGAGGGTCAGCGGGGTGGAGGTGATGTTGCCTACCCTCAACACCTGGGGCCCATCAGGAAGTCCAAGATCCAGTTGCAGAGGGAGGTGTTCAGTCCCAGGGTCGTAAGCTTGGTGATGAGCTTGGAGGGGCCAATGGTGTCGAGTACTGGCTGTTGTCAATGAACAGCATTCTCACATAGGTATTCCTCTTATCTAGATGAGTGAGGGTAGTGTCGAGTGCAATTGAGATTGCGCCGTCTATGGATCTGTTGGGGCGGTATGCAAATTGGAGTGGGTCTAGGGTTTCTGGGATGATGGAGTTGATGTGTGCCATAACCAGCCTCTCAATGCACTTCATGATTACAGATGTGAGCGCTACAAGGCGGTAGTCATTGTGGCATGAAGCCTTATAGTTCTTGGGAACAAGAATTATGGTGGTCATCTTAAAACATGTGGGGATTACAGACTGGGAGAAGGGGAGGTTGACAATTACAGTGAATATACCTGCCACCTGTTCTGCGCATGCTCTGAGAAAGCACCCTTGAATACCATAAGGACCCGTGATCTGATTTGATGAATGGCGGACGAGAGTAGGCAGTTTACAACGGTAGCCAGCTTGCCATACACTGGTCCGGTAGACAGTGTCCTACGCCCCACCTGGCGGGCACTGTTTTCCCGCAGTTCTGTTAACGATGGCAGGTGTTCGGCAGGCGGGAGAAAGGGACACTGTGTGCTAGCTTAGCAAGCTAGTCCTAACACGATGTACTAACTAGCTAGATAGCTCGCTAGTTAGCGACACCATGTGCTAGTTAGCTTGCACACTGTGTCGTCCCGCCTTCTGTGTACCGGTGTGTGAACGCTGCGTGTAACACATCCGGTGTCAGGATAAATAAAAGGCAAGGTCTGCTAACTTTCTTTAATTATGTTTCATTACCGCAAACAATGAATGGCAAATGCAATTTTCGTATATATGGTTTCGCTGTATCACCGCGCAGGGTAAAAAGGGAACTGGCAGGAAGTACGTAAACAGCTGTTCTTATACCGTGATGACGTAGTTCCAACGCGTCTGTTGGCCTATCACAGTAGAGGCTGGGCGCGGTTTAGACTTTGCCCCGCCTTTGCTGGCCCTCGGACTTGTCCAAGCCCCTTGGCGCTGTCCTTTGTCCACATCTGGTTGCTGGGTAGATTAGCTCCATCTTGTGTCTCCCCTTGATTCTTCACTCACACAATTCCTAATATGGTACTGAACAGTCTCCCAACCACCCTCGTTGGCCTAGAGTGATGCACCCCTCCCCTCTCCAGACTGACCACAGCTTTTATGGCCTGTGTTGGTCAGTCCTTACACACCTACCCATCTGTATTGTTTGTGTGTGTGTGTAACAAAACAATATTAATCTTCAAACAATATGCTAACAGGCTATAGTGCATAAACATAAATCCTAACAGGTGTCATCCTTAGGACTACACGGCTAAACTGCAGTGCTAGCTAGCGGGAGGCAGGGATGACAGGTAGGTGGGTGAAAAAACTCAGATAATACTTTTTATTTCCCTTTTGACCCACATTCCAAAGTGTAACACAAGCGGGAAGGGGGGGGGGGGGGTGATTCATGCAGGAACCAATGGGGTGCTCTTGGGGGGGGGGGGGGGGGGGGGGGATTCAGGTACGCCACGAATTGTGGGCTGCAGTTGCACACTACTGCCTCGCTTCGCCTCTTCTCTGCGTTGATGTATGTTGATTTACCAACCGGAAGCGCTAGCCGGAAGTTGCTCCCGTATTCGTGACGTGTTCTTGTAACTACTATTTGCAGTTGCTGCTGACATCAAATTCCATACTCAAATGCGGCGAGAGTTTGCTGATAAATTATAGCCACATTCAGTACCATAGGAAAGGGATCGTGATACGACCTACAAAAATGACAACCATGTTCGCAGACACTATTCTTATTGTTTTCATCTCTGTTTGCACAGCTCTGTTAGCTGAGGGTAAGTAACTACAGTAGCTAGCTAACGTTAATTTTAGCTAAGCTATCTGGCTGACTTTAGCTAGCTACCTGATACTGACTTTCTAATTTTGGCTAGCAACCTTCAAACATATTGGTGATGTATTTTATTTGGTAAACGCTGAGTGCGGTAGATGTTTTGTCATTTGGAAACCTGTTTAATCCGGGGCATGAGTAGCACGACGCCTCTTAGCTTTGGGACACAACATTGGGAGTCTGTCTTCGAGGCTACAGCGATCAGATCCAAGCATTGCGAGCTCTCGGCCAGGTCACTGGGTATCTGTAAACGACTTTGTGACAACGCCTGATGTTAAAAGGACTTTATGAAATATATGTGATTGATTGATGGTCACCATTGGTGTACTAATGATAATAACCGCATACTTGTTATTTGTAGTTAATGACAGTAGCTAATGTTTCATCAGGAGATGATTGGGGCATCATCTAATACACATGCATGATTTTCTATGCACATTCATTGATATGTTGATGTATTGATTGCTCTAAATGTAGTATTTGCCTAATCTTTATAAACATCTCCATCCTAAGGAATTACATGGGTGTTGGTGTATCGTACTGCAAAGTACAAGAGTCTGAAGGCAGAGGTGGAAAAGCAAAGCAAGAAATGTGAGTGTCTTTAAATATATTTTCATTGCTTTTCACAATTTACACTCAGACGACATTGTTCAGTTCTTGGATCAAATTTTATTTGTCACATGCGCCGAATACAACAGGTGTAGTAGAACTTACAACAGTTGTAGACCTTCAACACCATAGTACCCTCAAAGCTCACCACTAAGCTAGTGTAACGGATGTGAAATGGCTAGCTAGTTAGCGGGTGCGCGCTAGTAGCATTTCAATCAGTTACGTCACTTGCTCTGAGACTTAAGTAGTGTTGCCCCTTGCTTTGCAAGGGCCGTGGCCTTTGTGGAGCGATGGGTAACGATGCTTCGTGGGCGACCGTCGTTGATGTGTGCAGATGGTCCCTGGTTCGCGCCCGTGTCGGGGCGAGGGGACGGTTTAAAGTTATACTGTTACACTAAGGATCCTGGGACTAAACACCTCCCTCTGCAACTGGATCCTGGACTTCCTGGCGGGCTGCCCCCAGGTGGTGAGGGTAGGTAACAATACATCTGCCATGCTGATCCTCAACACTGGAGCTCCCCAGGGGTGCGTGCCCATGACTGCATGGCGACTCCAACGCCATCATTAAGTTTGCAGACGACACAACAGTGGTAGGCCTGATCACCGACAACGACGAGACAGCCTATAGGGAGGAGGTCAGAGACCTGGCCGGGTGGTGCGAGAGTAACAACCTATCCCTCAACGTAACCAAGACTAAGGAGATGATTGTGGACTACAGGAAAAAGAGGACCGAGCACGCCCCCATTCTCATCGACGGGGCTATAGTGGAGATTGTTGGGAGCTTCAAGTTCCTTGGTGTCCACATCAACAACAAACTAGAATGGTCCAAACACACCAAGACAGTCGTGAAGAGGGCACAACAAAGCCTATTCCCCCTGAGGAAACGAAAAAGATTTGGCATGGGTCCTGAGATCCTCAAGGTTCTACAGCTGCAACATCGAGAGCATCCTGACTGGTTGCAGCACTGTCTGGTACGCCAATTGCTAGGCCTCTGACCGCGAGGCACTACAGAACTGCCAAAGGGGGAGGAGTTGCAATCTACTGCAGAGAGAGCCTGCAAAGTTCTCTCATACTTTCCAGGTCTTTGCCCAAACAGTTCGAACTTCTAATTTTAAAAATTAATCTCTCCAGAAATAAGTCTCTCACTGTTGCCGCCTGCTACCGACCCCCCTCAGCTCCCAGCTGTGCCCTGGACACCATCTGTGAATTGATCGCTCCCCATCTAGCTTCAGAGTTTGCTCTGTTAGGTGACCTAAACTGGGATATGCTTAACACCCCGGCAGTCCTACAATCTAAGCTTGATGCCCTCAATCTCACACAAATCATCAAGGAACCCACCAGGTACAACCCTAAATCCGTAAACATGGGCACCCTAATAGACATTATCCTGACCAACTTGCCCTCCAAATACACCTCTGCTGTCTTCAATCAATATCTCAGCGATCACTGCCTCATTGCCTGTATCCGCCACGGGTCCGCGGTCAAACGACCACCCCTCATCACTGTCAAACGCTCCCTAAAACACTTCTGCGAGCAGGCCTTTCTAATCGACCTGGCCCGGGTACCCTGGAAGGATATTGACCTCATCCCGTCAGTTGAGGATGCCTGGTCATTCTTTAAAAGTTACTTCCTCACCATATTAGACAAGCATGCTCCGTTCAAAAAATGCAGAACCAAGAACAGATATAGCCCTTGGTTCACTCCAGACCTGACTGCCCTCGACCAGCACAAAAACATCCTGTGGCGAACTGCAATAGCATCGAAGAGCCCCCGCGATATGCAACTGTTCAGGGAAGTCAGGAACCAATACACGCAGTCAGTCAGGAAAGCAAAGGCCAGCTTTTTCAAGCAGAAATTTGCATCCTGTAGCTCTAACTCCAAAAAGTTCTGGGATACTGTAAAGTCCATGGAAAACAAGAGCACCTCCTCCCAGCTGCCCACTTCACTGAGGCTAGGTAACACGGTCACCACTGATAAGTCCGTGATAATCGAAAACTTCAACAAACATTTCTCAATGGCTGGCCATGCCTTCCTCCTGGCGACTCCAACCTTGGCCAACAGCCCCCCCCCCCCCCCCCCCGCTGCTACTCGCCCAAGCCTCCCCAGCTTCTCCTTTACCCATATCCAGATAGCAGATGTTCTGGAAAACCTGGACCCATACAAATCAGCTGGGCTTGACAATCTGGACCCCCTATTTCTGAAACTGTCCGCCGCCATTGTCGCACCCCCTATTACCAGCCTGTTCAACCTCTCCTTCGTATCATCTGAGATCCCCAAGGATTGGAAAGCTGCCGCGGTCATCCCCCTCTTCAAAGGGGGAGACACCCTGGACCCAAACTGTTACAGACCTATATCCATCCTGCCCTGCCTATCTAAGGTCTTCGAAAGCCAAGTCAACAAACAGATCACTGACCATCTCGAATCCCACCGTACCTTCTCCGCTGTGCAATCCGGTTTCCGAGCCGGTCACGGGTGCACCTCAGCCACGCTCAAGGTACTAAACGATGTCATAACCGCCATCGATAAAAGACATAACTGTGCAGCCGTCTTCATCGACCTGGCCAAGGCTTTCGACTCTGTCAATCACCATATTCTTATCGGCAGACTCAGTAGCCTCGGTTTTTCTAATGACTGCCTTGCCTGGTTCACCAACTACTTTGCAGACAGAGTTCAGTGTGTCAAATCGGAGGGCATGTTGTCCGGTCCTCTGGCAGTCTCTATGGGGGTACCACAGGGTTCAATTCTCGGGCCGACTCTTTTCTCTGTATACATCAATGATGTTGCTCTTGCTGCGGGCGATTCCCTGATCCACCTCTACGCAGACGACACCATTCTGTATACTTCCGGCCCTTCCTTGGACACTGTGCTATCTAACCTCCAAACGAGCTTCAATGCCATACAACACTCCTTCCGTGGCCTCCAACTGCTCTTAAACGCTAGTAAAACCAAATGCATGCTTTTCAACCGTTCGCTGCCTGCACCCGCACGCCCGACTAGCATCACCACCCTGGACGGTTCCGACCTAGAATATGTGGACATCTATAAGTACCTAGGTGTCTGGCTAGACTGCAAACTCTCCTTCCAGACTCATATCAAACATCTCCAATCCAAAATCAAATCTAGAGTCGGCTTTCTATTCCGCAACAAAGCCTCCTTCACTCACGCCGCCAAACTTACCCTAGTAAAACTGACTATCCTACCGATCCTCGACTTCGGCGATGTCATCTACAAAATAGCTTCCAATACTCTACTCAGCAAACTGGATGCAGTTTATCACAGTGCCATCCGTTTTGTTACTAAAGCACCTTATACGACCCACCACTGCGACCTGTATGCCCTAGTCGGCTGGCCCTCGCTACATGTCCGTCGTCAGACCCACTGGCTCCAGGTCATCTACAAGGCTATGCTAGGTAAAGTGCCGCCTTATCTCAGTTCACTGGTCACGATGGCTACACCCACCCGTAGCACGCGCTCCAGCAGGTGTATCTCACTGATCATCCCTAAAGCCAAAACCTCATTTGGACGCCTTTCCTTCCAGTTCTCTGCTGCCTGCGACTGGAACGAATTGCAAAAATCTCTGAAGTTGGAGACTTTTATCTCCCTCAACAACTTTAAAAATCTGCTATCCGATCGTTGCAGTTGTACATAGTCCATCTGTAAACTACCCACCCAATTTACCTACCTCACCCCCCATACTGCTTTTATTTATTTACTTTTCTGCTCTTTTGCACACCAGTATCTCTTCTTGCACATGATCATCTGATGATTTATCACTCCAGTGTTAATCTGCTAAATTGTAATTATTCGATTTATTGCCTACCTCATGCCTTTTGCACACATTGTATATAGATTCTCTCTTTTTTCTACCATGTTATTGACTTGTTTATTGTTTACTCCATGTGTAACTCTGTGTTGTTGTCTGTTCACACTGCTATGCTTTATCTTGGCCAGGTCGCAGTTGCAAATGAGAACTTGTTCTGAACTAGCCTACCTGGTTAAATAAAGGTGAAATAAATAAAATAAAAAATAAACAGAGGGTAGTGCGTACGGCCCAGTACATCACTGGGGCTAAGCTGCCTGCCATCCAGGACCTCTACACCAGGTGGTGTCAGAGGAAGGCCCTAAAAATTGTCAAAGACCCCAGCCACCCCAGTCATTGACTGTTCTCTCTACTACCGCATGGCAAGCACTACCGGAGTGCCACATCTAGGACAAAAGGGCTTCTCTCTTTTTACTGTTTTATTTCTTTATCTACCTATTGTTCATCTAATACCTTTTTTGCACACTTGGTTAGAGCCTGAAAGGAAGCATTTCACTGTAAGGTCTACACCTGTTGTATTTGGCGCACGTGACAAATACACTTTGATTTGATACAGTGAAATGCTTACTTACAAGCCCTTAACCGGGGGCGGGGGGGATAGTTTGGGTAGCCATTCGATTAGCTGTTCAGGAGTCTTATGGCAACCCGTCAGGATGCTCTCGATGGTGCAGCTGTAAAACCTTTTGAGGATCTCAGGACCCATGCCAAATATTTTCAGTCTCCTGAGGGGGGAATAGGTTTTGTCATGCCCTCTAAACGACTGTCTTAGTGTGCTTGGGCCATGTTCGTTTGTTGGTGATGTGGACGCCAAGGAACTTGATTCTTTCAACCTGCTCCACTACAGCCCTGCCGATGAGAATGGGGGTGTGCTCGGTCCTCCTTTTCCTGTAGTCCACAATCATCTCCTTAGTCTTGATCACGTTGAGGGAGAGTTTGTTGTCCTTGCACCACACGGTCAGGTCTCTGACCTCCCTATAGGCTGTCCCTATCGTTGTCGGTGATCAGGCCTACCACTGTTGTCATCAGTAAACTTAATGATGGTGTTGGAGTTGTGCCTGGCTGTGCAGTCATGAGTGAACAGGGAGTACAGGAGGGGACTGAGCACGCACCTCTGAGGGGCCCCCGTGTTGAGGATTAGCATGGCGGATGTGTTGTTACCTACCCTTACCGTTGTTGTTTTCAAGGGTGACAGCTCTGTAGTGAAAACAGTTTTGTAATAAATATTTGAATATTTCAGTGGAGAAGAAGAAGGAAACCATTACAGAATCTGCAGGACGTCAACAGAAGAAAAAGATTGGTAAGAAAGAAGAGTCATATGTTTATACAGTATGTATTTGGACGAAAGCTTTCCTGGACCATAGCTATCGTCTCATCATAAATTTGACAAGACTATTATGATAATAGATATGGCGGTTGGTGTATATAAAAGAACATTTGGTCCCCATACACAATGTTTTAATTTTAACTTCACAGAGAGACAAGAGGAGAAACTGAAGAACAACAACAGAGATCTATCCATGGTGAGAGAAATGTATTTTGTCATACAAATTAAGCAAGCCAACGCCCTGTGTATTCCTTCCTCATTTCCTATCTAGCTTCAGTGATGAAGGGGTGACCACATTTCATCTGACTGTCCTCCCGTCTTGTGTTACAGGTACGAATGAAGTCCATGTTCGCCATTGGCTTCTGTTTCACAGCATTGATGGGAATGTTCAACTCCATGTGAGTGTACAGACAATGGCAAATGTTATCTGTTAGATCTAGTGGCACGGGTGGATACTCTGTTATGATGAGTTTTTTTGTTAAGCAATCGCTCTCAGCTCAAAGTTAGTCATTCAATGCACCTCCTTACCCACTGTGTGCTAATATCATTGACTTGTTTTAGCTTTGATGGAAGGGTGGTGGCCAAACTGCCATTCGTCCCACTGTCCTACATTCAGGGCCTTTCCCATCGCAACCTTTTGGGCGAGGACTTCACTGACTGCTCCTTCATCTTCCTGTACATTCTCTGCACCATGTCCATCAGACAGGTAACTCAACTGACACTATCTTACCACCTGTCATGGGTTGCAATATATTGACAAGAGTAGCAAATACTGGGCTAACAAAAAGATTAAGGACATACATTTATGGATTTGAAGTTGAAGGTTTCCACAGACCCAATCTCTTAAAATATGATTCCACATTCAACAGCTTACGGTTCATAACTTTTCAGAACTGGGACTTCTCATACATATTCTTGGTTTCTGTCTACTTGCTATGTAAATATTGTTTCTATCCATCCACAGAACATCCAGAAGATGCTGGGTCTGGCCCCCTCCAGAGCTGCCACCAAGCAGGCTGGAGGTTTCTTGGGACCCCCTCCCCAGGCAGCTAAGTTCTCCTAAGAACCAAGCACATGGGTGGCGTTCCAGGCTGAATACATTACATTACAGTCCAATGGTTGTGTACCATGTCATCGAGTGTGCAGCCGAGCATCAGATCCTATATCATGTGATGTGATTTTTGCAATGTAGTCTGCTTAGAACGCGTCTTCAGTCCTATTTCTACACTGTGACTGTCTTGCCACAGAGAGAAGGGAGAGGACAGCCCCCTCATCTGTACAGAGAATGACATTGCTGTCACAAAGATGGATGGGACGACTCTTTGTATACATTGAATACCATCAGCAGCTACTGTATCATTCATTACCTGTACCCATTATTTAATTGAAGTTTGTAGTGTACCTGGTTTGACCCATTTTCCTTATTTTGATGCTTTAAGTTTTAGTTTGATTAGTTTGACATAAAAGTAGCTATGATTGTGAGTGCTAATGATTTACAAAATTTTACAAAAGTGTGAGATATATTCTGTTTATATTCAGATAAACATTGTGATAAGATGCTAAACAAAAATCGTATGAGATTGGAATAAATTAAGCAGAACTGGGAGTGGATTGGCTGTTTGGTTCATCAGTACATTATGTGATTGCCTGGCTCTGTAGTATTTCATTTCTTACTTATTGAATAAATGTTTTATCACATTTTAGCCTGTTTGATGCTGTTTTCTTTTCTTTCTTTGCAATTGTGTATGATCTATGGCTGCTACCACAGAATATCATAAGTAAAACAAGTATTCATGACTTTGGTGGTTCCTATCTTAGAAAGCCATAAGTGGGTTAATGAGTCGGCAGAAAATTGTTACTCGAAAGTCTACACTATTGGAGCTGGGCTGGGACCAACAACACACAGATAGAGAGGACTGCTAAATTAATTGGCAGGGTCATTCCTAAGATACAGTGCCTTTTTTGTCTCCAGGAATGATCCGTTCTTATTTAGTGTAAAATGTAGATTCCAAAACGCTTTAAATTTAAGGTCAGGTGTCTACTTTAACACAAAAATATGGATCCTGAAAGGGAATTGTATTCATGTTATTACACTTTTTTTGTCAGTGGATATCGGTGTTTTTGCCATGTCCCTAGGTGATATTTATCAACTTCTACAAGAAATATAAGCCGTATAATAATAAAATACTGTATACCAAAGCTTTAACTATTTTATAGTCCTAGTTAAAGTATTTTTCATCAATGTTTTTTTTCATGATTATTTTATTTTATTTAAAATATTCTGTGTGTCTCTGATATCACTTTCCAGTCTGTTAGTTTGTTGTAATTCTCCATTTAAGAAAACAACACCTTCCTATAATGACCCCACATTCAGGAAGTGTGGAAAAACTGGTGAAAAGCTACATAAATATAAACACTCAGTTATATCTATGTGTCCATGTTTCAGGTTGTTAGTCTGTATGTCCTACTCATCAATGTCCACCCTGTTAGGCTAAATTATAGAGAACATTTAAAATGTTAAAATATGTTTGATAGAGCAGTTAAATTCCTGTTCAAGTGTTCACCATTATGCTAGCTCAATCTTGCTCACTCACAGAGCTATCGCTAATTTAGGCTCAACATGTCCACCCAGTTAGGATTATGCACCCAAACCGTTTTTAAGTGCTTGAGCTTGACCAATAAGTTTTACTGAAAGTCAAACATGTCCCTTTTCTGATATACAGTACCAGTCAAAAGTTTGGCAACACATTCAAGGGTATTTCTTTATTTTTACTATTTTCAACATTTTCCACCCTTTGCCTTGATGAAAGCTTTGCACATTCTTGGCATTCTCTCAACCAGCTTCACCTGGAATGCTTTTCCAACAGTCTTGAAGGAGTTCCCACATATGCTGAGCACTTGTTGGTTGCTTTTCCTTCACTCTGCAGTCCAACTCATCCCAAACCATCTCGATTGGTTTGAGATCAGGTGATTGTGGAGGGCAGGTCATCTGATGCAGCACTCCATCACTCCCCTTCTTGGTCAAATAGCCCTTACATAGCCTGAAGGTGTGTTGGGTCATTGCTCTGTTGAAAAACAAATGATAGTCCCACTAAGCGCTGTTGGGTTCGGGGTGAAACTTTGAACATTGCTATACTAGAGACATTGTTATTCCCAGAAGCATAGCATATAAAGGTGTGAAAGAGACTGGTTTTTACATCACAAGTTAATGGTTATCTGTAGGAGACAGATGGCTGTGGAATGAGGGGAGACAGGTGGAGATCTTTGGATTAGGCCTCAATGGAGTTGAGGTCAGATCAGTTTCCCTTAAGGGAAAAACAATGGTTTTATTATCCTATCACTTCGTCTTCCTGTCAGACCATAAAAGATGTGAGGATTGGAGAGAAGGAGGAGTGTCTAAATTGGAGTATATATACTTGTGGTGGTGGAAACGTGATGTCTGAATGCAGCTGTATCAACCCTTTGGGAAGAATTACACTTGGTTAAGCTTCTCTAGTGTCCGTGAGTTATTTACTCTGAAAATTAGAACCTAACAGCGAAAACCAGATGGGATGGCGTATCGCTGCAGAATGCTGTGGTAGCCATCCTGGTTAGGTGTGCCTTGAATTCTAAATAAATCACTGACCAAGTCACCAGCAAAGCACCCCCACACCATCACATCTCCTCCTCCATGCTTCTCGGTGGGAACCACACATGCAAAGATCATCCGTTCACCTACACTGCGTCTCACAAAGACACGGTGGCTGGACCAAAAATCGCACATTTGGACTCATCAGACCAAAGGACAGATTTCCACCGGTCTAATGTCCATTACTCGTGTTTCTTGGCCCAAGCAAGTCTCTTCTTCTTATTGGTGTCCTTTAGTAGTGCTTTTTTCCCCCCAGCAATTCGACAATGAAGGCCTAATTCACCCAGTCTCCTCTGAACAGTTGATGTTGATGTGTCTGTTACTTGCAATTTCTGAGGCTGGTAACTAATGAACTTATCCTCTGTAGCAGAGGTAACTCTGGGTCTTCCTTTCCTGTGGTGGTCCTCATGAGACACAGTTTCATCATAGCGCTTGATGGTTTTCAAATCAAATCAAATGTATTTATATAGCCCTTCTTACATCAGCTGATATATCAAAGTGCTGTACAGAAACCCAGCCTAAAACCCCAAACAGCAACAAATGCAGGTGTAGAAGCACAGTGGCTAGGAAAAACTACCTAGAAAGGCCAAAACCTAGGAAGAAACCTAGAGAGGAACCAGGCTATGAGGGGTGGCCAGTCCTCTTCTGGCTGTGCCGGGTGGAGATTATAACAGAACATGGCCAAGATGTTCAAATGTTCATAAATGACCCGCGTGGTCAAATAATAATAATCACAGTAGTTGTCGAGGGTGCAACAAGTCAGCACCTCAGGAGTAAATGTCAGTTGGCTTTTCTTAGCCGATCATTGAGAGTATCTCTACCGCACCTGCTGTCTCTAGAGAGTTGAAAACAGCAGGTCTGGGACAGGTAGCACGTCCGGTGAACAGGTCAGGGTTCCATAGCCGCAGGCAGAACAGTTGAAACTGGAGCAGCAGCACGGCCAGGTGGACTGGGGACAGCAAGGAGTCATCAGGCCAGGTAGTCCTGAGGCATGGTCCTAGGGCTCAGGTCCTCCGAGAGAGAGAAAGAAAGAAAGAGAGAAAGAAAGAAAGAGAGAAAGAGAGAATTAGAGAGAGCATACTTAAATTCACACAGGACACCGGATAAGACAGGAGAAATACTCCAGATATAACAGACTAACCCTAGCCCCCCGACACATAAACTACTGCAGCATAAATACTGGAGGCTGAGACAGGAGGGGTCAGGAGACACTGTGGCCCCATCCGATGATACCCCTGGACACAGCCAAAAAGTTGGATATAACCCCACCCACTTTGCCAAAGCACAGCCCCCACACCACTAGAGGGATATCTTCAACCACCAACTTACCATCCTGAGACAAGGCCGAGTATAGCCACAAAGATCTCCGCCACGGCACAACCCAAGGGGGGGCGCCAACCCAGACAGGAGGAACATGTCAGTGACTCAACCCACTCAAGTGACGCACCCCTCCTAGGGACGGCATGGAAGAGCACCAGTAGGCCAGTGACTCAGCCCCTGTAATAGGGTTAGATGCAGAGAATCCCAGTGGAGAAAGGGGAACAAGGGGAACCAGCGAGGCGGAGACAGCAAGGGTGGTTCGTTGCTCCAGTGCCTTTCCGTTCACCTTCATACTCTTGGGCCAGACGACACTCAATCATAGGACCTACTGAAGAGATGAGTCTTCAATAAAGACTTAAAGGTTGAGACCGAGTCTGCGACTCTGACATGGGTAGGCAGACCATTCCATAAAAATGGAGCTCTATAGGAGAAAGAGCTGCCTCCAGCTGTTTGCTTAGAAATTCTACGGACAGTTAAGAGGCCTGCGTCTTGTGACCGCAGCGTACGTGTAGGTATGTACGGCGGGAACAAATCGGAAAGATAAGTAGGAGCAAGCCCATGTAATGCTCTGTAGGTTAGCAGTAAAACCTTGAAACCAGAACTTGCCTTAACAGGAAGCCAGTGTAGAAAGGCTAGCACTGGAGTAATATGATCAAATTTTTTGGTTCTAGTCAAGATTCTAGCAGCCGTGTTTACCACTAACTGAAGTTTATTTAGTGCTTTATCTGGGTAGCCGGAAAGTAGAGCATTGCAGTAGTCTAACCTAGAAGTGACAAAAGCATGGCAAAATTTTTCAGCATCATTTTTGGACAGAAAATGTCTGATTTTTGCAATGTTACGTAGATGGAAAAAAGCTGTCCTTGAAACAGTCTTGATATGTTCGTCAAAAGAGAGATCAGGGTCCAGAGTAACGCAGAGGTCCTTCACAGTTTTATTTGAGACGACTGTACAACCATCAAGATTAATTGTCAGATTCAACAGAAGACCTCTTTGTTTCTTGGGACCTAGAACAAGCCTCTCTGTTTTGTCCGAGTTTAAAAGTAGAATGTTTGCAGCCATCCACTTCCTTACGTCTGAAACACAGGCTTCCAGTGAGGGCAATTTTGGGGCTTCACCATGTTTCATCGAAATGTACAGCTGTGTGTCATCCGCATAGCAGTGAAAGTTAACATTATGTTTTTCCGAATGACATCCCCAAGAGGTAAAATATATAGTGAAAACAATAGTGGTCCTAAAACGGAACCTTGAGGAACACAGACATTTACAGTTGATTTGTCAGAGGACAAACCATTCACAGAGACAAACTTATATCTTTCCGACAGATAAGATCTAAACCAGGCCAGAACTTGTCCGTGTAGACCAATTTGGGTTTCCAATCTCTCCAAAAGAATGTGGTGATCGATGGTATCAAAAGCAGCGCTAAGGTCTAAGAGCACGAGGACAGATGCAGAGCCTCGGTCTTACGCCATTAAAAGGTAATTTACCACCTTCCCAAGTACAGTTTCAGTTCTATGATGGGGTCTAAAACCAGACTGAAGCATTTTGTATACATTATTTGTCTTCAGGAAGGCAGTGAGTTGCTGTGCAACAGCCTTTTCAAAATCTTTTGAGAGGAATGGGAGATTCGATATAGGTCGGTAGTTTTTTATATTTTCTGGGTCAAGGTTTGGCTTTTTCAAGAGAGAATTTACTGTCACTTTTAGTGAGTTTGGTACACATCCGGTGGATAGAGAGCCATTTATTATGTTCAACATAGGAGGGCCAAGCACAGGAAGCAGCTCTTTCAGTAGTTTAGTTGGAATAGGGTCCAGTATGCAGCTTGAAGGTTTAGAGGCCATGATTATTTTCATCATTGTGTCAAGAGATATAGTACTGAAACACTTGAGTGTCTCCCTTGATCCTAGGTCCTGGCAGAGTTGTGCAGACTCAGGACAACTGAGCTTTGGAGGAATACTCAGATTTAAAGAGACGTCCGTCATTTGCTTTCTAATGATCATGATCTTTTCCTCAAAGAAGTTCATGAATTTATTACTCCTGAAGTGAAAGCCATCCTCTCTTGGGGAATGCTGCTTTTTAGCTAGCTTTGTGACAGTATCAAAAATAAATTTTGGATTGTTCTCAGTTTCCTCAATTAAGTTGGAAAAATAAGATATCGAGCAGCAGTGAGGGCTCTTCGATACTGCACGGTACTGTCTTTCCAAGCTAGTCGGAAGACTTCCAGTTTGGTGTGGCGCCATTTCAGTTCCAATTTTCTGGAAGCTTGCTTCAGAGCTCGGGTATTTTCTGTACACCAGGGAGCTAGTTTCTTATGACAAATGTTTTTAGTTTTTAGGGGTGCGACTGCATCAAGGGTATTGTGCAAGGTTAAATTGAGTTCCTCAGTTAGGTGGTTAACTGATTTTTGTCCTCTGACGTCCTTGGGTAGGCAGAGGGAGTCTGGAAGGGCATCAAGGAATCTTTGGGTTGTCTGAGAATTTATAGCACGACTTTTGATGATCCTTGGTTGGGGTCTGAGCAGATTATTTGTTGCGATTGCAAACGTAATAAAATGGTAGTCCGATAGTCCAGGATTATGAGGAAAAACATTAAGATCCACAACATTTATTCCATGGGACAAAACTATGTCCAGAGTATGACTGTGGCAGTGAGTAGGTCCAGAGACATGTTGGACAAAACCAACTGAGTCGATGATGGCTCCGAAAGCCGTTTGGAGTGGGTCTGTGGACTTTTCCATGTGAATATTAAAGTCACCAAAAATGTGAATATTATCTGCTATGACTACAAGGTCCGATAGGAATTCAGGAAACTCAGTGAGGAACGCTGTATATGGCCCAGGAGGTCTGTAAACAGTAGCTATAAAAAGCGATTGAGTAGGCTGCATAGATTTCATGACTAGAAGCTCAAAAGACAAAAACAACAACAACATTTTTTGTAAATTGAAATTTGCTATCGTAAATGTTAGCAACACCTCCGCCTTTGCGAGATGCACGGGGGATATGGTCACTAGTGTAACCAGGAGGTGAGGCCTCATTTAACACAGTAAATTCATCAGGCTAAAGCCATGTTTTAGTCAGGCCAATCACATCAAGATTATGATCAGTGATTAGTTCATTGAGTATTTTGAGATGTGAGGTATCACAATCTCTTTCAATAATGGCAAGAATGGAGGAGGTCTTTATTCCAGTGAGATTGCTAAGGCGAACACCGCCATGTTTAGTTTTGCCCAACCTAGGTCGAGGCACAGACACGGTCTCAATGGGGATAGCTGTGCTGACTACACTGACCTATTTAATTGTGGATCTAGGGGAGTTAGAGCCCTGTCTATGTTCGTAGATAAGATGAGAGCACCCCTCCAGCTAGGATGGAGTCCGTCACTCAACAGGCCAGGCTTGGTCCTGTTTGTGGGTGAGTCCCAGAAAGAGGGCCAATTATCTACAAATTCTATCTTTTGGGATGGGCAGAAAACAGTTTTCAACCAGCGATTCAGTTGTGAAACTCTGCTGTGGAGCTCATCACTCCCCTTAACTGGGAGGGGGCCAGAGACAATTACTCGATGCGACACATCTTTCTAGCTGGTTTACACGCTGAAGCTATGTTGCGCTTGGTGACCTCTGACTGTTTCATCCTAACATCGTTGGTGCCGACGTGGATAACAATATCCCTATACACTCTACAATCACCAGTTTTAGCTTTAGCCAGCACCATCTTCAGATTAGCCTTAACGTCGGTAGCCCCCTGGTAAACAGTGTATGATCGCTGGATGATTCATTTTAAGTCTAATACTGTGGGTAATGGAGTCGCCACTGACTAGAGTTTTCAATTTGTCAGAGCTAATGGTGGGAGGCTTCGGCATCTCAGACCCCGTAACGGGAGGAGTAGAGACCAGAGAAGGCTCGGCCTCTGTCTCCGACTCGCTGCTTAATGGGGAGAACCGGTTGAAAGTTTCTGTCGGCTGAATGAGCGACACCGGTTGAGCATTCCTACAGCATTTTCCTACAGCATTTCTCCAGAAGCCATGAGAAAGTTGTCCGGCTGCGGGGACCGTGCGAGGGGATTTATACTACTATCTGTACTTACTGGTGGCACAGACACTGTTTCATCCTTTCCTACACTGAAATTACCCTTGCCTAACGATTGCGTCTGAAGCTGGGCTTGCAGCACAGCTATCCTCTCCGTAAGGCGATTGTTCTCCTGTATATTATGAATACAGTGACTGCAATAAGAAGGCATCATGTAAATGTTATTACTTAGCTTCGGCTGGTGGAGGTCCTGACAAACCACATCCAGATAAAGTGTCCGGAGCGAAAAAGTTGAATGAAAAAAATAATAATAATTGAGTGAGGGAAAAACAAAAAATATAAAGGGTAATTAAAAAGTAAAAAACGTTACGTCGTCTGGTAGCACTTGAAGAAACGTTCAAAGTTCTTGAAATGTCCCGGATTGACTGACCTTCACGTCTTAAAGTAATGATGGACTGTTGTTTCTCTTTGCTTATTTGAACTGTTCTTGCCATAATATGGACTTGGTCTTTTACCAAATAGGGCTATCTTCTGTATACCACCCCTACCTTGTCACAACACAACTGACTGGCTTAAACTTATTAAGAAGGAAAGAAGTTCCACAAATACATTTTTAACAAGGCACACTTGTTAATTTAAATGCATTCCAGGTGACTACTTGTTTGAGAGAATGCCGAGAGTGTGCAAAGCTGTCATCAAGGCAAAGGGGGGCTACTTTGAAGAATCTCAAATAGAAAATGTTTTGATTTTTTTAGCACTTTTTTGGTTACTACATGATTCCATGTGTTATTTCATAGTTTTGATGTCTTCACTATTATTCTACAATGTAGAAAATAGTGAAAAATAAAGAAAAACCCTTGAATGAGTAGGTGTGTCCAAACCTTTGACTGGTACTGTATATATATTTTTTTTTTCAAAAATGTTGAGATCCAAATGGCACCCCATTGTAGGAATGACCCGGTTATTGACACTTGCGTCCTCATGACCTAAACTGTAATGTAAGGGTCCAACTCAATTGCCCATGTTTTAGAATAAACGTCGAAATACTTATTTCAAATGCTCAAGGATTCGGATGATAAAGACCATGTATATGTGAAAGGCAAGCTATCAGACACCCTGAAACTAATTCCGCCCATATCGTGTAATTGCTGAAGATTTGAACTGCGGTCATATTCATACAGTATTTCCACACTGGTTGGGTAGTGGCTACTATTTTACACATTCCCTGTTTACGAGGGGCGAAGTGCGTCTGTCTGTATGATACGACATCTGCTGACTTGCATCAATAAAACATCAAATCCAAAGCAGGGCGAACGCTTAGATTTACGGAACAGAAGACGGTAGGAACAGTCAAATTATTAAATAAGTGTGATTTTGAGTAAATATGCAGAATGATTTGGTTTAGCTCGCTTCCATGCTAGACCTGAAGCCTGCGTTTTTGCTGCGTTGTGAAAGGGGTCTATAATGTTGCTGGCTGTCTGGAGGACATTTTGTTCTGCAAATGCGCACGCATGCATGCTAACTAAATTAGTAAAAGTCTACATGCATGTAAATACATATTTAGCTAGTTAAATATTTTGCCCATGCGCTATTGTTTGCCTGAAACTGCCGAAACGCTTACATTTTAATATTGTTGCAGTCTGATCACTCCTATTTTATTTGTCCTACAGGTGATTCACACACAGTCGAACATGGCCCAGCTTCTAGAGTCTATGCCCAGTGCCTCCACTGGACAGGTCGTGGTGACAGACCACTTAAATTTCTGGGGTGGGTGCAGAGTTAAGCCCAAGGATGGAATTAACGCGGAGCCCGTCCACGAACCTGCAACTGGTTTGTAGCATACTACATACCCTATACCGTTTACTAAATCAAATGTTATTCGTCACATGCTTCGTAAACAACCGGCGTGGACTAACAGTGAAATGCTTTTACGTAGGCTTTCTGATTTAATAGAGCTGTAGGCCTGTATCTCCGATGCATTTAATATTTTTAGATCCATTATTGTGTTAATGTTGTAGTAAAAAGGTATCTCAGTGCACAGTTGACCAGACATAGATCTCCTCGTTATCCAGTATCTGGAATGTAAGTGTCAAGGTTCACTGACCTTTTTTATGTTGGTAAGTTTCCATTAGAGTATTATTACCTCACTATTTGGGGTCAGCAAGAGTTCACTAACCAATTTACAATATCCCCCCCAAGAATCCCATGGATTCTGTTTGCCAGTTAGATGTTTGTGAAGTGTTTATTTGTCTTTTTCATCTGGTGTCTGCAGGGCGTAAGCTGTGTGACATGTTTCCATGTGGGAAAGAGGAGGTGGACCAGGCCATCCAAAGTGCACATGCTGCCTACCTAAAGTGGAGCAAGATGGCAGGCATGGAGAGGGCCCGAGTTATGCTGGAGGCTGCTCGCATCATCAGGGTGAGACATGTCATGTGAGCAGAATGCTGCATAATGCTTGCATAACATTGCTGTTATATTCTAATTCTAAGCTCCTGAACAGAGAAATTATATTTCTTTTTAAATAATTTCAGACTTTTCATGAGTGCATTGCAGTCCATACATCTTTACAGTGTACAGCAGGGGTGTGGAGTTACATTTAATTAATCTGAGGCTTTTTTTGTCGAGTTAACTCTGTACCAAGGAGTCTTTGTAAGTGATTGCCGCTCCAATATTTCTATATTTCTTAGTTCTATTATTTTACTTTTAGATTAGTGTGTTTTTGTGAACTGTTAGATACTACTGCGCTGTTGAACATAGGAACACAAGCATTTCGCGACACCCGTAATAACATCTGCTAAATATGTGTGTGACCAATGACATTTTTGTTTGATTTGAGGACATAAATTGCTGGTTGGAACATTCTTGCTGTTACGCATCATCCCAAGTATTAGTGGTGAACTGAAGTTGCTTTAAAGGTTTCTGGGAACAGTGCCAGGAAAGTTTTGAAAATGTTACACAACATAATTGAACTTGTGGTTGAAAATGTGCAATCCTAGTTATTTATTAATTGCACAGGCATAGTACGCTGTAAACTCCAATGTGCCGTCTACTCAAAACCTTTGAGGAAACCTGTTGCACTTAATGAGTACAGTTACTTAAAGTTATTTTGTGGTCATTACTCAAACAGTTTTGAGTTGTATCAGCTTGAAACATTTTTGTAATACCCTTACTAAGCCACGCCTTCAATATATTTTCCAAAGCGCTCTTTGCCTTTTTGAGGAATTGTTGAGTTACCATCCATGACTGTATTTTATTGTAACAGAGACATAGTTGTTGAATTCGTTCATATTCAGTCCTGTGGGCTTCACCATGTGAATTCCTAGGTGAATATTATCGTTACCTGCCGCCCCCGTGGTTAGAGCGTTGGGCCAGTAACCAAAAGGTTGCTGGATCAAATCCTCGAGCTGACAGGGTAAAAATCCTGTCGTTCTGTCCCTGAACAAGACAGTTAACCCACTGTTCACCGGTAGGCCGTCATTGTAAATAGGAATTTGTTCTTAACTTCTCTGGGATATGTGGGACGCTAACGTCCCACTTGGCCAAAAGCCAGTAAAAATGCAGAGCGCCAAATTCAAATAAATTACTATAAAAATCAAACTTTCATGAAATCACACATGAAAGACACCAAATTTAAAGCTACACTTGTTGTGAATCCAGCCAACATGTCGGATTTCAAAAAGGATTTATGGCGAAAGCACACCTTGCGATTTAAGTTAGTTCAGTACATAGCCACAGAAAAACACAGCCATTTTTCCAGCCAAAGAGAGGAGTAACAAAAAGCAGAAATAGAGATAAAATGAATCACTAACCTTTGATCTTCATCAGATGACACTCATAGGACTTCATGTTACACAATACATGTATGTTTTGTTCGGTAAAGTTCATATTTATATCCAAAAATCTGAGTCTGTGGGACGCTACTGTCTCACTTGGCCAAAAGCCAGAGAAATTTGCAGAGCGCCAAATTAAAATAAATTACTATAAAAATCAAACTTTCATTAAATCACACATGAAAGATACCAAATTAAAGCTACACTGGTTGTGAATCCAGCCAACATGTCAGAATTCAAATAGACATTTCGGTGTAAGCAAACGATGCTATTATCTGAGTTAGCACCATAGTAAACAAAGAGAGAGAAGCATATTTCAACCCTGCAGGCGCGACACAAAACGCAGAAATAAAAATATAATTAATGCTTTACCTTTGACGAGCTTCTGTTGTTGGCGCTCCAATATGTCCCATAAACATCACAAATTGTCCTTTTGTTCGATGAATTCTGTCTATATATATCCAAAATGTCCATTTATTTGGCGCGTTTGATCCAGAAAAACACTGGTTCCAACTTGTGAAACGTGACTACAAAATATCTCAAAAGTTACCTTAAACTTTGCCAAAACATTTCAAACTACTTTTGTAATACAACTTTAGGTATTTTTTTACGTAAATAATCGATAAAATTGAAGACGGGATGATCTGTGTTCAATACAGGATTAAAACAAACTGTAACTAGCCTTCTGGTCATGTGCCTCTAACAAACAGGACACTTCGAGTGACCCTGGTTCAAGATGGCCGTACTTCTTCATTACACAAATGAAAAACCCTCAACCAATTTCTAAAGACTGTTGACATCCAGTGGAAGTGGTAGGAACTGCAAGAAGGTCAATTAGAAATCTGTATTCCCAATGAAAATCCATTGAAAAGAGTGACCTCAAAAAAAAACAATCTGAATGGTTTGTCCTCTGGGTTTCGCCTGCTAAATAAGTTCTGTTATACTCACAGACATGATTCAAACAGTTTTAGAAACGTCAGAGTGTTTTCTATCCAAATCTACTAATAATATGCATATCTTATCTTCTGGGGATGAGTAGCTGGCAGTTGAATTTGGGTATGCTTTTCATCCAAACGTGAAAATGCTGCCCTCTATCCTAGAGAAGTTTTAACCTGTCTAGGATCAGCGTGGCGCTAGCGGCACCCCCCCCCCCCCCCCCCCCCCACTGAAAAACCAGTGCCGCGAAATTCAAAAAAAATATATTTTTAAAATATTTAACTTTCACACATTAAAGTCCAATACAGCTAATGAAAGACACAGATCTTGTGAATCCAGTCAACATTTCCGATTTTTAAAATGTTTTACAGGGAAGACACAATATGTAAAGATGTACATCTATTACCTAAAAACACATTAGCATATTCCACCATCTTTTATTTGTCCACCAACACCAGTAGCCATCACCAATTCGGCTAAACTAAGATATTTATAGCCCCTAACCAACAAAAAAACTCATTAGATGACAGTCTGATAACATATTTATGGTATGGGATAGGTTTTGTTAGAAAAAAGTGCATATTTCAGGTAGATGGCATAGTTTACAATTGCACCCACCATCACAAATGGACTAGAATAATTACAATGAGCAACGTGTTTACCTAACTACTAATCATCAAACATTTCGTAAAAATACACAGCATACACGAATCGAAAGACACAGATCCTGTGAATACAGACAATATTTCAGATTTTCTAAGTGTCTTACAGCGAAAACACAATAAATCGTTATATTAGCTTAGCACATAGCAATTAGCAGCCCAGCATTGATTCTAGCCAAAGTGAGCGATAAAAGTCAACATCGCCAAAAGATATTAATTTTTTCACTAACCTTCTCAGAATTCTTCCGATGACACTCCTGTAACATCATATTACACATTCCATATAGAGTTTGATCGCAAATGTTTATATTTAGCCACCAAAATCATGGTTAGACAATGTGAAATGTAGACAAGCTGGTAAAGAAAATGTCCTTGCGCCACTTAGACAGTGATCTACTCTTATACATAAATACTCATAAACGTGACTAAAAAATATAGGGTGGACAGGGATTGATAGACAATTTAATTCTTAATACAATTGCGTTATTACATTTTTTAATTTATCCTTACTTTTCAATACAGTTTGCGCCTAGCGAAGCTACGTCATAAAACATGGCGTTCTAAGCCACTAAAATGTTTCGACAGAAACACGATTTATCATAATAAAAATGTCCTACCTTGAGCTGTTCTTCCATCAGTATCTTGGGCAAAGGATCCTTTCTTGGGAGAAATCGTCTTTTGGTGGAAAGCTGTCCTCTTGCCATGTGGAAATGTCAACTGCGTTCGGGATGAACTGAAAAGCGTGCCCAACTTTTCACATCGTTGCAAAAATAAATGTCCCAAAATCGCACTAAACAGATATAAATTGCTATAAAACGCTTTAAATTAACTACCTTATGATGTTTTTAACTCCTATAACGAGTGAAAAGATGACCGGAGAAATATAACAGGCTAAACTAACGCTTGGAACAGGTGCGCGCCGGGGTCCTCTAGGCTCATGACGCAGCTCCCAAAGAATGACTAGCTTCAGGTTTTTTTGATTTGTAGGGCCTGTGAACGCGCAATCGACACCGTTGGAATCGTCATCACGTAAAGGCATCCAGGGGAAGACGTAAGAAGTGTCCGTATAGTCATAGCAACGACAGTGCCCTTTTAAATGACTTCAGAAGAGTGGCCAACATTTCTCAAATCTGACTCCATGTCAGGGAAATTGCTGTAGAATGGGCTCTGTTCCACTTAGAGACAAAATTTCAACTCCTATAGAAACTATAGACTGTTTTCTATCCAATAATAATAATAATATGCATATTGTACGATCAAGGATTTTGTGGGAAGCCGTTTAAAAAATTAGCCACATTAGCATAAATAGTCTAAACAGCGCCCCCATCCCCAACAGGTTAACTGACTTGCCTAGCTTTACAGTTTAGAGGCCACATCACACCTGCAAGTGGCACAATTCCACGTGCAGATTTATAAAAATAAAATGAAAAATGCTGGGAGGAGGATTTCCAGGAATCTTCTAATCGGGATTTCTGGGAAATTTGCCAGAATTTTGCAAATCACATTATGCTGGCTTGCAAAGTAATATGTAATTCCTATTGAAATCCAGCTAGAGTTAGGATATCCAACAGTTAGACTTTTTATTCAATTGCAACCTGCATTCATAATGACTGCCAGGGTTAGGAACTGTGTGAGGAGACTACCTAAACCATTTCACCTTGGATAACCATTTCAGTAATGGGTGCAAACATTCTAACTAAATCATTCAATTAGTTTAGAAAAAATTGTTATAGATCTTTGTGTAGCTTGACTCCTGTGGCGGACTGCACTAGCATAGCATCGCGATATGCGACTTTTAACCTGTCTAGGATGAGGGTGCCGCTAGCGGCACTCCCCCCCCACCCCCACTGAAAAGGCAGAGCCGCGAAATTCAAAAAAAATTTTTTTTTTTAAATATTTAACTTTCACACATTAAAGTCCAATACAGCTAATGAAAGACACAGATCTTGTGAATCCAGCCAACATGTCCGATTTTTAAAATGTTTTACAGGGAAGACACAATATGTAAAGATGTAAACCTATTACCTAAAAACACATTAGCATAATCCACCATCTTTTATTTGTCCACCAACACCAGTAGCTATCACCAATTCGGCTAAACTAAGATATTTATAGCCCTTAACCAAGAAAAAAACTCATCAGATGACAGTCTGATAACATATTTATGGTATGGGATAGGTTTTGTTAGAAAAATGTGCATATTTCAGGTAGATGGCATAGGTTACAATTGCACCCACCGTCACAAATGGACTAGAATAACTACATAGAGCAACGTGTTTACCTACTTACTAATCATCAAACATTTCGTAAAAATACACAGCATACACTAATCGAAAGACACAGATCCTGTGAATACAGACAATATTTCAGATTTTCTAAGTGTCTTACAGCGAAAACACAATAAATCGTTATATTAGCATAGCACATAGCCGCCCAGCATTGATTCTAGCCAAAGTGAGCGATAACGTCAACATCGCCAAAAGATATTAATTTTTTCACTAACCTTCTCAGAATTCTTCCGATGACACTCCTGTAACATCATATTACACAATCCATATAGAGTTTGATCGAAAATGTGCATATTTAGCCACCAAAATCATGGTTAGACAATGTGAAATGTAGCCCAGCTGGTGAGAAAATATCCGTGCGCCATATTAGACAGTGATCTACTCTTATACATAAATACTCATAAACGTGACTAAAAAATATAGGGTGGACAGGGATTGATAGACAATTTAATTCTTAATACAATCGCGGAATTACATTTTTTAAATTATCCTTACTTTTCAATACAGTTTGCGCCAAGCGAAGCTACGTCAAAAAACATGGCGTCCTAAGCCACTAACATTTTTCGACAGAAACACGATTTATCATAATAAAAATGTCCTACTTTGAGCTGTTCTTCCATCAGTATCTTGGGCAAAGGATCCTTTCTTGGGTCTAATCGTCTTTTGGTGGAAAGCTGTCCTCTTGCCATGTGGAAATGCCAACTGCGTTCGGGATGAACTGGAAGCGTGCCCAGCAATTCACAGCGTTTCAGAAATAAATGTCCCAAAATCGCACTAAACGGATATAAATTGCTATAAAACGCTTTAAATTAACCTGTTGAGGATGGGGGCGCTGTTGAGACTATTTATGCTAATTGGGTAATTTTTGAAACGGCTTCCCACAAAATCCTTGATCGTACAATATGCATATTATTATTATTATTGGATAGAAAACAGTCTATAGTTTCTATAGGAGTTGAAATTTTGTCTCTAAGTGGAACAGAGCCCATTCTACAGCAATTTCCCTGACATGGAGTCAGATTTCAGAAATGTTGGCCACTGTTCTGAAGTCAGTTAAAAGGGCACTGTTATTGCTATGACTATACGGACACTTCTTACGTCTTCCCCTGGATGCCTTTACGTGATGACGATTCCAATGGGGTCGATTGCGCGTTCACAGGCCCTATAAATTAAAAAACCCTGTAGCTAGCAAGTCTTTTCTTGGTGCGTAACGCGCGTGGAGGACACCGAGCCGCCCCTGTTCCAAGCGTTAGTTTAGCCTGTTATATTTCTCCGGTCATCTTTTCACTCGTTATAGGAGTTAAAAACATCATAAGGTAGTTAATTTAAAGCGTTTTATAGCAATTTATATCCGTTTAGTGCGATTTTGGGACATTTATTTCTGAAACGATGTGAATAGCTGGGCACGCTTTTCAGTTCATCCCGAACGCAGTTGGCATTTCCACATGGCAAGAGGACAGCTTTCCACCAAAAGACGATTACTCCCAAGAAAGGATCCTTTGCCCAAGATACTGATGGAAGAACAGCTCAAAGTAGGACATTTTTATTATGATAAATCGTGTTTCTGTCGAAACATTTTAGTGGCTTAGGACGCCATGTTTTTTGACGTAGCTTCGCTTGGCGCAAACTGTATTGAAAAGTAAGGATAAATTAAAAAATGTAATTCCGCAATTGTATTAAGAATTAAATTGTCTATCAATCCCTGTCCACCCTATATTTTTTAGTCACGTTTATGAGTATTTATGTATAAGAGTAGATCACTGTCTAAGTGGCGCAAGGACATTTTCTGACCAGCTGAGCTAATTTTCACATTGTCTAACCATGATTTTGGTGGCTAAATATAAACGTTTTCGATCAAACTCTATATGTATTGTGTAATATGATGTTACAGGAGTGTCATCTGAAGAATTCTGAGAAGGTTAGTGAAAAAATCTATATATTTTTGGCGATGTTGACGTTATCGCTCACTTTGGCTAGAATCAATGCTGGGCTGCTATGTGCTATGTGCTATGCTAATATAACGATTTATTGTGTTTTCGCTGTAAGACACTTAGAAAATCTGAAATATTGTCTGTATTCACAGGATCTGTGTCTTTCGATTCGTGTATGCTGTGTATTTTTACGAAATGTTTGATGATTAGTAAGTAGGTAAACACGTTGCTCTAAGTAGTTTTTCTATTCCATTTGTGACGGTGGGTGCAATTGTAACCTATGCCATCTACCTGAAATATGCACTTTTTTCTAACAAAACCTATCCCATACCATAAATATGTTATCAGACTGTCATCTGATGAGTTTTTTTCTTGGTTAGGGGCTATAAATATCTTAGTTTAGCCGAATTGGTGATGGCTACTGGTGTTGGTGGACAAATAAAAGATGGTGGATTATGCTAATGTGTTTTTAGGTAATAGATGTACACCTTTACATATTGTGTCTTCCCTGTAAAACATTTTAAAAATCGGACATGTTGACTGGATTCACAAGATCTGTGTCTTTCATTAGCTGTATTGGACTTTAATGTGTGAAAGTTAAATATTTTAAAAAAATATTTTTTTTGAATTTCGCGGCACTGGTTTTTCAGTGGGGGGGGGGGGGTGGTGTGCCGCTAGCGGCACGCTGATCCTAGACAGGTTAACTACCTTATGATGTTTTTAACTCCTATAACGAGTAGAAACATGACCAGAGTAATATTACTCCCTCCACTAATGCTTGGAACAAGTGCGGGTCGATGTCCTCCAGGCGCATAACGCAGCAAGAAAAGAGTTCCTAGCTACAGGGTTTTTTAATTTGTAGTGCCTGTGAACGCGCAATCGACCCCATTCAAATCGTCATCACGTAAAGGCATCCAGGGGAAGACGTAAGCAGTGTCCGTATACTCATAGCAATAACTGTGGCCTTTTAACTGACTCCAAATCAGGGGCCAACATTTCTGAAATCTGACTCCATGTCAGGGAAATTGCTGTAGAATGGGTTCTGTTCCACTTAGAGACAAAATTTCAACTCCTATAGAAACTATAGACTGTTTTCTATCCAATACTAATAATAATATGCATATTGTACGATCAAGAATTTTGTGGGAAGCCGTTTCAAAAATTACACGATTAGCATAAATAGTGACAACAGCGCCCCCAGCCTCAACAGGTTAAGGGAAGTCAGGAACCAGTCAGGAAAGCAAAGGCTAGCTTTTTCAAACAGAAATTTGCATCCTGTAGCTCTAACTTCAAAAGTTTTTGGGACACTGTAAAGTCCATGGAGAATAAGAGCACCTCCTCCCAGGTGCCCATTGCACTGAGGCTAGGTAACACAGTCACCACTGATAAATCCACGATAATCGAAAATTTCAATAAGCATTTCTCTACGGCTGGCCATGCTTTCCTCCTGGCTACCCCAACCCCGGCCAACAGCTCCGCACCCCCCGCAGCTACTTAACCAAGCCTCCCCAGCTTCTCCTTCACACAAATCCAGATAGCAGGTGTTCTGAAAGAGCTGCAAAACCTGGACCCCGTACAAATCAGCAGGGTTCGACAATCTGGACCCCCTCTTTCTAAAATTATACGCCGCCATTGTTGCAACACCTATTACCAGTCTGTTCAACCTCTTTCGTATCGTCCGGATCGTCCGATCCCTAAAGATTTGAAACCTGCCGCGGTCATCCCCCTCTTCAAAGGTGGTGACACTAATCCCAAACTGTTATAGACCTATATCCATCCTGCCCTGCCCTTCTCAGATCACTGACCATTTCGAATCCCACCGTACCTTCTACGCTGTGCAACCCGGTTTCCGAGCTGGTCACGGGTGCACCTCAGCCACGCTCAAGGTACTAAACGATATCATAACCGCCATCGATAAAAGACAGTACTGTGCAGCTGTCTTAACTTCTTGCAACTAAAGGGGGTGCTGTTTCAAATTAGCATAATTGTCTCTACAGATTAAACTGCCTAGTACTCAATTCTTGCTCGTACAATATGCATATTATTGTTATTATTGGATAGAAAACACTCTCTAGTTTCTATAGCCGTTTGAATTATGTCTCTGAGTGAAACAGAACTCATTCTACAGCACTTTTCCTCCCAGTGTGTGAGATTTAGACATCTTGGCCTCTGGTTCCAGATCAGTTTTAAAAGTCTCTGTTAATCCTATGAGATACAAACACTGCCCACGCCTTCCTCTAGATGTCAGTAAGTGGTGACAATTTGAATGGAGTCGATTGCGCAATCATTGGCTCTATAAATCACCAAATACCGGAACTAGCGTTCCTTTGGACACTGCGCTCAACGCAAGAAGGATATCTGACTGGCCTTTTTCCAAGCCTTGGTTTAGCCAGTAATATAGCGTCGGTCATCATTTTACTCGTTATAGGTGTTAGAAACATCATAAGGTAGTTAATTTAAACCGTTTTATAGCAATTTATATCCGTTTAGTGCGATTTTGAGGCATTGCTTTGTAATAGACTTTGAAGCTCCGGGCACGTTTCGGGGTCCCGGTCGTACGTTAGTGGGCATTTCGACGGACAAGTGGACATCTTTCGACCAAAAGAAGATTAGACCCAAGAAAGGATTCATTGTACAAGATTCTGATGGGAGAACAGCTCATAGTAAGAACAATTTATGATGATAAATCGTGTTTCTGTCGATAAATGTTAAACGCTTATGTCGCCATTTTGTTTGCTATAGCTTCGCTTGGCGCAACCTGTATTGAAAAGTAAGGATAATTTAAAAAATGTAATTCCGCGATTGTATTAAGAATTAAATTGTCTATCAATCGCTGTCCACCCTGTATTTTTTTGTCAAGTTTATGAGTATTTATGTATAAGACTAGATCACTGTCTAATATGGTGCAGGACATTTTCTGACCAGCTGAGCTACTTTTGTCATTGTCTAACCATGATTTTGGTGGCTAAATATGCACATTTTCGAACAAACTCTATATGTATGTTGTAATATGATGTTACAGGAGTGTCATCTGAAGAATTCTGAGAAGGTTAGTGAAAAAATTTATATATTTTGGCGACGATTACGTTATCGATCTCTGGCTAGAATCAATGCTCTGGTAACGTTTGCATATGTGGTATGCTAATATAGCGATTTATTGTGTTCGCCGTAAAACACTTAGAAAATCTGAAATGTTGTCTGAATTCACAAGATCTGTGTCTTTCCATTGCTATGTGCTGTGTATTTTTAAGAAATGTTTTATGATGAGTAAATTGGTAATACACGTTGCTCTGTGTAGTAATTCTAGGAGCTTTGGTGAGATTTGTGATGCTGGCTGCAATGGCAAACTATGATTTATACCTGAAATATGCAAATTTTTCTAACAAAACCTATCCTATACCATAAATATGTTATCAGACTGTCATCTGATGAGGTTTTTTCTTGGTTAGTGGCTATCAATATCTTAGTTTAGCCAAATTGGTGATAGCTACTGGTGTTGAGAGAAAATGGTGGACAAAGAAAAATTGTGATTTTTGCTAACGTGTTTAGCTAATAGATTTACATATTGTGTCTTCCCTGTAAAACATTTTAAAAAATCTGAAATGGTGGCTTTATTCACAGGATCTGTATCTTTCATTAGGTGTCTTGGACTTGTGATTTAATGATATTTAGATGCTACTATTTAATTGTGACGCTATGCTAGCGATGCTAATCAGTGTGGGGGGGGGGGTGCTCCCGGACCCGGTGTAGAGGCTCCTGAAAGGTTAATCAACCTGGCCACGGCTTTCGACTCTGTCAATCACCACATTCTTATCGGCAGACTAAACAGCCTTGGTTTCTCAAATGACTGCGTCGCCTGGTTCACCAACTACTTCTCAGATAGAGTTCAGTATGTCAAATCGGAGGGCCTGTTGTCCGGACCTCTGGCAGTCTATGGGGGTACCACAGGGTTAAATTCTCGGGCCGACTCTTTTTTTCTGTATATATCAATGATGTCGCTCTTGCGGCGGGTGATTCTCTGATCCACCTCTATGCAGACGACACCATTCTGTATACTTCTGTCCCTTCTTTGGACACTGTGTTAACTAACCTCCAAACGAGCTTCAATGCCATACAACACTCCTTCCGTGGCCTCCAACTGCTCTGAAACACTAGTAAAACTAAATGCATGCTTTTCAACTTTTCGCTGCCAGCACCCTGCCCTCCCGACAAGCATCACTACTCTGGATGGTTCTGACTTAGAATATGTGGACAACTACAAATACCTAGGTGTCTGGTTAGATTGTAAACTCTCCTTCCAGACTCATATTAAACATCTCCAATCCAAAATGAAATCTAGAATCGGCTTCGTATTTCGCAACAAAGCCTCCTTCACTCACGCCGCCAAACATGCCCTCGTAAAACTGACTATCCTACTGACCCTTGACTTCGGCGATGTCATTTACAAAATAGCCTCTAAATAACACTCTACTCAACAAATTGGATGCAGTCTATCACAGTGCCATCCGTTTTGTCACCAAAGCCCCTTATACCACCCACCACTGCGACCTGTATGCTCTAGTCAGCTGGCCCTCGCTACATATTCGTCGCCAGACCCACTGGCTCCAGGTCATCTACAAGTCTACCTCAGCTCACTGGTCACACGCGCTCCAGCAGGTATATCTCACTGGTCATCCCCAAAGCCAACACCTCCTTTGGCCACCTTTCCTTCCAGTTCTCTGCTGCCAATGACTGGAACGAATTGCAAAAATTGCTGAAGCTGGAGACTTTTATATTTCCCTCACTAACTTTAAACATCAGCTATTGTTATGAGAATTTCATTATCAATGTTCATAAACTTCAATTAATCTACTCTGTCTGCAACCCAGGGTTTGTAAGATTCTGGTTGAATGAAACAGACAAGAGTCCCAGCTTACAATAGTCAAAATGTTTATTCACGAGAGCACTCTGAAGTCCATTATACAAAGACATCCATTTTATACCTTGCTCCTTACTTACGCACATACTTTCACACAAACAGTAGATATCCTACTCACATACATACACACAAACAGTAGGTGAGTTATATACTTCTCCAGAGTTCTCACCCCTGTGTATCACTACCCAGCCGACAGTTCCATTCCCCCGAGATTAGTGAGACCTTGAGAAGTACTCCCTGTCCTATCATACGTTTCTCAGAGTTCTAGCCAGGTCGAGTCAAACACAGTTTAATTGTTCTCTGTATTTTCTTAAGCACACACATACAAGTTCAAATCTTAAGCTACGCCTTGCTCAGACAGTCGGTGGTTTTCCATTACACAGATACATTGTTTAATCTGCAACATGTTTCATCATTTTCTGCAAGCCTAACAGTTTCTCCCCTCCACGGGTGGAGACAGAATGTGCTGTAAGGAACACACTATTACAACTTGTCTGTCGATAGCTCCTCTTATCATTTGTTTCCCACTTGCACCCTGCTTACATACTAAAAAGGAACAAAAGGTCCTTGTTCTAATTCTGACTAAAACTACACACATCATCAAATTATAGTTTTATGATTCTAATAAATTTCATACAATTATATGGTTTCAGGGTGGAATATTTTTTGTCATTATCTTACCATTACCTTAAATGTATAAATCATATGAATTTCTATCATATCAGCTATCTGAGCAGCTAACCGATCGCTGCAGCTGTACAAAGGCCATCTGTAAATAGCCCACCCAATCTACCTACCTCATCCCCATATTGTTTTTATTTACTTTTCTGCTCTTTTGCACACCAGTATTTCTACTTGCACATCACCATCTGCTATTTATCACTCCAGTGTTAATTTGCTAAACTGTAATTACTTCGCTACTATGGCCTATTTATTGCCTTACTTCCTCACGCCATTTGCACACACTGTATATAGACAATTTTTTTCTATTGTGTTATTGACTGTACGCTTGTTTATTCCATATCTAACTCTGTGTTGTTGTCACACTGCTTTGCTTTATCTTGGCCAGGTTGCAGTTGTAAGTGAGAACTTGTTCTCAACTAGCTTACCTGGTTAAATAAAGGTGAAATAAAAAAAACATACAAAAACACAGATATTAAAAACTATTCCAAAAAGTCGACCTGCAGTAGAGCATGCTGGGTAAAAGTTAATTTCTTTTAAAAATGTAGTTGAGAATTCTCATTTAGTTTTGAGTCAGTACCACATAAACATTTGAGGTAATAATGATTTTTCATTGACTCAGTTTAACTTACTAGAAGTATTTGAGTGTAAAATGCCTCGGGGTTTACAGTGTGCTGTACCTCACAGTGATCATGTTTTAGAAAAAAATGGGTGATCTCGGTAATCAAACCCACTACCCTGACGTTACAAGCGCAATGCTCTACCAACTAAGCTACAAAGGACCACTATTCCCAATGCTGTTAACAGGAGAGAAGAGACAACATTGCCAAGTTGGAGGTGATCAACAATGGGAAGTCTATCACAGAGGCCCGGGTGGACATTGATGTTTCCTGGCAGACCTTAGAGTACTACGCTGGCATTGCTGGCACACTGGCAGGTGGGAACACACTCTGTGGAAGACATGTATAAACAAAAGGATTTTGACCAATTACCATCTTATGCTATTGTGGGTCTCAAACACATATACATTGTATTGTTATAGGCCTGACTATTTTCTTCTCTTTAAATGATGTATGCTTCATTTTTCTTTTGTCTTTTATGCTTATGGGCATAGTGACAGGTTTTTAGCTTTTACTGAATGATGCATAACACACAGACAAATTTGTTGCACCCTAATAATGAATCACACAACTACAATATATCTGCAATAGCATTCATAGCAATGTTACAGTTGACCTTTCGTTCACCTCAGGCCAGCACATCCAACTGCCCGGAGGATCCTTTGCTTACACCAGACGGGAGGCCCTGGGGGTATGTGTGGGCATCGGGGCCTGGAACTACCCCTTCCAGATCGCCTGTTGGAAGTCTGCTCCTGCCCTGGCCTGTGGTACGTTTGCCATGACCTCCAGTGTTCATTCATTACCATCACGCTGTGGAATGTTTTTTTGCTTCACATTTCAGTTATGATTAGATGACTTAAAACTAATCAATACATATTTCATTATTTTGTATAATGAACGTATCCGTTCTTTTTCATGGAATTTTAAATTAACTATGCATACAAAGAGGAATAGTAGGTTTTGGACCGTTGTCTCTGAATGTCTTTTAGAGACAGATTGTACTGTTGAGTGAAACTAAGTATTTATTTATTTACTGCTGTGCCTCTTTATCCCCAGGTAATGCCATGGTGTTCAAGCCTTCTCCTTTCACTGCTGTGACCGCCGTGATTCTGGCTGAGATCTACAAAGAGGCTGGGGTACCTGATGGGCTCTTCAACGTGGTGCAGGGTGGGGCGGAGACCGGCACCCTGCTCTGTAATCACCCCGGCGTGGCTAAGGTGTCCTTCACTGGCCGTGTCCCGACTGGGAAGAAGGTACACACTGAAACAAAATACTTTATTGGGTGTTTACCAAGGTCATAATCATTAGGCACCAAACATAAGAAAACGGACTGAAACAGGGAGGGACTACCTGAACTAGTCCAATAAGTAATGCTCGTTTTAGTTTGCAGTTGCAAAAGATTTTGCCACTGTGTCCTCGTGAGTACAATCCTAAATTCTTGTCATGGCAAGTCTTCAGTCACCTCTGTTCATAATCTCAGTCTCACTGAAACTCATATCCAGAAAATTGACATCTCTGGATCTATTGATAACGAGAGTAACTTGAGAAACCTGAATTGCTTCTCTGCTCATCAATGATAAGACCGCTGAATAAGAGTTTGTACTGTTAGGTGACCTAAACTGGGATATGCTTAACACCCCAACCGTCCTACAATCTAAGAAAGATGCCCTCAATCTCACACAAATTATCATGGAACCTACCACGTACAACCCTAAATCCGTAAACACGGGCACCCTCATAGATAACATCCTGACCAACCTGCCCTCTAAATACACCTCTGCTGTTTTCAACCAGGATCTCAGCGATCACTACCTCATTGCCTGCGTCCGTAATGGGTCCGCGGTCAAACGACCACCCCCTCATCGCTGTCAAACGCTCCCTAAAACACTTCATCAAGCAGGCCTTTCTAATCGACCTGGCCCGGGTATCCTGGAAGGATATTGACTTCATTCTGTCAGTAGAGGATGCAAGGTTATTTTTCAAAGTGCTTTCCTCACCATCTTAATGCCCCATTCAATGCCCCATTCAAAAAATGTAGAACTAAGAACAGATATAGCCCTTGGTTCACTTCAAACTTGACTGCCCTTGATGAGAACAAAAACATCTTGTGGCGTACTGCATTAGCATCGAATAGCCTCTGCGATAGGCAACTTTTCAGGGAAGTTAGGAACCAATATACACAGGCAGTTAGGAAAGCAAAGGCTAGCTTTTTCAAACACAAACTCACAAAAAATTCTGGAACACTGTAAAGTCCATGGAGAATAGGAGCACCTCCTCCCACCTGCCCACTGCACTGAGGCTAGGAAACACTGTCACCACCGATAAACCCACGATAATTGAGAATTTCAATAAGCATTTTTCTACGGCTGGCCATGCTTTCCACCTGGCTACCCCTACCCCGGTCAACAGCTCTTCACCCCTCACAGCAACTTGTACAAGCCTCTCCCACTTCTCCTTCACCCAAATCCAGATAGCTGCAGAATCTGGACCCCTACAAATCAGCTGGGCTAGACAATCTCTTTCTAAAATTATCTGCTGAAATTGTTGCAACCCCTATTACTAGCCTGTTCAACCTCTCTTTCGTATCGTCTGAGATCCCTAAAGATTGGAAAGCTGCCGCGGTCATCCCCTCTTCAAAGGGGAGACACTCTAGACCCAAACTGCTACAGACCTGTATCTATCCTACCCTGCCTTTTCTAAAGTCTTAGAAAGCCAAGTTAACAAACAGATCACTGACCATTTCGAATCCCACCGCACCTTTTCCGCTATGCAATCTGTTTTCCGAGCTGGTCATGGGTGTACCTCAGCCACGCTCAAGGTCCTAAACCATATCATAACCGTCATCGATAAAAGACAATACTGTGCAGCCGTCTTCATCGACCTGGCAAAGGCTTTTGACTCTTGTCAATCACCATATTCTTATCGGCAGACTCAACAGCTTTGGTTTCTCAAATAACTGCCTCGCCTGGTTCACCAACTACTTCTCAGATAGAGTTCAGTGTTTCAAATCGGAGGGCTTGTTGTCCGGACCTCTGGCAGTTTCTGGGGGTGCCACAGGGTTCAATTCTCGGGGCCGACTCTTTTCACTGTATACATGATGTTTCTCTTGATGCTAGTGATTATCTGATCCACATTTACGCAGATGACACCATTCTGTATACATCTGGCCCTTCTTTGGACACTGTGTTAACTAACCTCCAGACGAGCTTCAATGCCATACAACACTCCTTCCGTGGCCTCCAACTGCTCTTAAATGCAAGTAAAACTAAATGCATGCTCTTCAAAAGATCGTGCCAGCACCCTGCCCGCCCGTCTAGCATCACTACTCTGGATGGTTCTGACTTAGAATATGTGGACATCTACAAATACCTAGGTGTCTAGTTAGACCAAACTCTCCTTCCAGGCTCCCATTTAAGCATCTCCAATCCAAAATTAAATCTAGAATCGGCTTCCTATTGCGCGACAAAGTACTCATGCTGCCAAACATACCCTTGTAAAACTGACTATCCTACCGATCCTTGACTTCGGCGATGTCATTTACAAAATAGCCTCTAAATAACACTCTACTCAGCAAACTGGATGCAGTCTTTCAGTGCCATCCGTTTTGTCACCAAAGCCCCATATACTACCCACCACTGCGACCTGTATGCTCTCGTTGGCTGGCCCTCGCTCCAGGTCATCGATAAGTCTTTGCTAGGTAAAGCCCCGCCTTATCTCAGCTCACTGGTCACCATAGCAGCACCCACCCGTAGCGTGCTCTCCAGCACCCACCCGTAGCGTGCTCTCCAAACTTACAGTTTTCTGCTGCCTATGACTAGAACAAATTGCAATAATCACTGAAGCTGGAGTCTTATATCGCCCTCACTAACTTTAAGCATCAGCTGTCAGAGCAGCTTACCAATCATTGAACCTGTACACAGCCCATCTGTAAATAGCCCACCCAACTACCTCATCCCCATATTGTTATTTATTTTTTTCCTCCTATGCAACCCAGTATCTCTACTTGCACATCATCGTCTGCACATCTATCACTCCAGTGTTCATGCTAAATTGTAATTATTTTGCCACTATGGCCTATTTGATGCCTAACCTCCCTAATCTTACTACATTTGCACACACTGTATATAGATTTTCGTGTTATCGACTATATGTTTGTTTATGTGTAACTGTGTTTTTGTTGCACTGCTATGCTTAATCTTGGCCAGGTTGCAGTTGTAAATGAGAACTTGTTCTCAACAGGCCTACCTGGTTAAATAAAGGTGACATTAATAAATTGGCTTCCCAGACTATTTGCTTTGGGTTTTGTTTTCACTGCTGCTACTTACTGTTTATTATCTATGCATAGTCACTTTAGCCCTACCTACATGTACATATACCCCCTGTATATAGCCTCTTTTTTTCCCTTTTAATTTTACCCCCTTTTTCGTGGTATCCAATTGTTAGTAATTACTATCTTGTCTCATCGCTACAACTCCCGTACGGGCTCGGGAAAGACGAAGGTCGAAAGCCATGCGTCCTCCGAAACACAACCCAACCAAGCCGCACTGCTTCTTAACACAGCTACGCATCCAGACTATCCTACCGGAAGCCAGCCGCACCAATGTGTCGGAGGAAACACTGTGCACCTGGCGACCTTGGTTAGCGCACACTGCGCCCGGCCCGCCACAGGAGTCGCTGGTGCGCGATGGGACAAGGATATCCCTACCGGCCAAACCCTCCCTAACCCGGACGAAGCTAGGCCAATTGTGCGTCGCCCCACGGACCTCCCAGTCGCGGCCGGCTGCAACAGAGCCTGGGCGCGAACCCAGAATCTCTGGTGGCACAGCTAGCGCTGCGATGCAGTGCCCTAGACCACTGCACCACCCGGGAGGCCCCATATAGCCTGTTATTTAATTGTGTTTCTTTAACTGTTAGATTATTTAATAAATATTTTCTTTCTGCATTTTTGGTTAAGTGCTTGTAAGTAAGCAATTCGCGTTGAGGTTTTATTGTACCTGTTGTATTCGGTGCATGTGACAAATAACATTTGATTTTGATTTATGACCCATATTCTTTGTCACCATCACCACGATCAATGTTAGGGACAACACTGCCATCTAGAGGTAGTTATTTATCATATTATATATAATATAATGGTCAGTAGGAGGCAGTGTAGTCCTGCAATTGTCTAAAACATCTGTCAGACAAGACTTGTTAATTAAACATTCATTTGGGAAGTACTATTCCCATGTCCATACCTTTTTTTAACACTATTGATATGATTCTTGATCAGTATTCATTTATCTCAGTTCTCATTGGCTAATTGGACCTTTCCTACAATCATGTTCTCTCTTCCTTTCAGATCATGGAGATGTCTGCGAAGACTGTAAAGCAGGTGACTCTGGAGCTGGGAGGGAAATCACCCCTCATCATCTTTAAGGACTGTGAGCTGGAGAACGCAGTGAGGGGGGCGCTCATGGCTAACTTCCTGACTCAGGGAGAGGTGAGCTATCGATGTTAACCGACTTCTTACTTTACTTTCAGTGCTGACGGACTTCTTACTTAATGTCCCAATACCGTTGTCTGAATTGATGTACAGTGTTTTCTACTAGCGCCGGCTAGCGTCGTCTAAACAGCCAATTAGACTACTTTCAGCCGGCTTCTTTTTCCACTTAAATTAACTAGGCTGCTTTTCAATTCGCTAGTCCAAAAAAAAAAAAGTCAGCCAAGCTGTCTCCCTCCCGCTAGAATGAACGATGTGCATCTTCTAGCAATCTATTGATAGTTTAGGCGCCTGTCAGTAACAAAGCGAGCAATGACAGGGAAACACTACTAGTTTGACAGTCTGCTGTCTGTCCCGCCTCCTGTGGGTAGTGTGATTTGTGTGTGCTGTGGTTGATTGTGTAAAGAAATTCTGCAGAGGTGGAGAGGATGCTGCTTTATTGTCTCTGAGTGAATTTCAGGGCTCTGGAGTGTGACCATTTTACTTTCCTATGCGGCTAAAAATAGATGTGCGAATTGAAAACTGATTTACAGCAACAAAAAAATCCTGCTTTTTTTTTTCAGTCTTTCTGCCATTTTGTTTAATAGCTGGTAGCTAATTACACAAGGAACCATAGAAATAAGAATGATTTCTTATGTCTATGCAAATAACTACTTTGCAACAGTGCATGGGGTGCTGTGCACATTGAGTGAAGTGCTGAAAGATACCTTTGTAGAAGTGCACAGGCATAGACGTTGGTCGAATTTACCCAAAAGTCTACTAAAGTGACTTTATCCTCGTGTTTCTTGGATATATACATTGTTTTGTTCACACACTAGGTTGTTGTTCAATGTTAGTTTGAGTTTTCTTAACTGCTACTAGCAATGTGATGTCAGAGAATCTCACCCAAATTAGCCAAATATTTGAGAGTACATGGAAATAGTTTATTCATGAACTTTTAGGCATTTATCATAAAAACACTCATTCTCAAATACTTTCCTTGTGCTCCTAAATTTCTTTGTGTGGACCTAAATGTGTTCCTTGTCATAAAAAAAACACACAAAAAAAAAAAAAAATCAGCGCAGAGCCCTGAATTTGCACATCCATGTAATGTAGCCTAAGTGGTAACGATGAGTCAAACTCTACTTGGCTTTATTATTGTTTTCCGGCACATTCTTTTATATGAATCCACGTGTTTCATATAGCAGCCGCCTTTCATACATTTTTAAGATAACATGGTTTATTTAAAATCCATAATTTGAAGAACAAGCATTATGGCTATTCATATCTTGCAGTAAAACTGTAAGACTTTAATCTCAAGAAGTCAGGTTCAATGTTTAAAAAAAGTTGAATGTTCTTTTACTTAGAAAATAGTATATGCCTAGCCCTAAACGATATTCAAAACAACGAACAATACACTGAATTCATACATTTTCAGTAATTTACCACACATTTTTCCAATCTGGAAGGTACATTTGATCAAGTATTCAATCATTTTCCTGTGTATTTCGGCTGGAATAGAGGCATTAGAATGTACCAGAGGCAACCAAAATATAGGTTGTTCTGTGAAATATTTTGGGGGCTTGTGGAAAACACTGAATGTAGCACAGGGATAAGCAACTTTAATGGGTGCGGGTGCCATTTAAAAAATCTGAATTCATCTTGAGGGGCCCAGTGGCTCGCGCGTCTGCTAGCCCTCATCCATACCCACATATGCAGTGGAGAGACATTTTAAGTTTCATAATTATTTCTTGCAATTCTATACATTTTGCTATGGGGCTGAGAGAATAATTTGCAGTTTTACAGCTAATTTCCTGAAATTCTACACATTTTGTCAAAGGGTGGATAGAAATGTTTGCAGTTTTCTAATATGATATTTGAGTGAGAGTGACTAACAAAATCAATGGGAGCCACCCGGTCGGGAATTCGACACGACAAGTTTAGATTGGTAAATTAGCTAATTTACCATCTTTCCATAATTTAAGCTGATATGGGCTAATTGACTGTCAGTAGTTAGGTTTCCATCCAATTGGTGAATCTTTATGCAGATTTTTTAATATTTGCATGAAGAAAATATGCACATTTTCCCACCAGTGGTGTGTTTCCACCAAATGGACTTGTTGCGGATTAAAGTCAGTGGGTGATGACGTAGTGCACACAACTTAAGCAACAAAAGTACAATTTTTCATGAACCAGATGAAGTTCAATGTGTTTCAATTGCATTTTCAACTCTACAGATTTAGTTTTGTCAAACTGTTGCGTTAAATAGCAAATATGCCTACTCTGGTCTTGGCACATGAGCTCTAGCCAACCGCTTGCAGTTACAGTGCGGGTAGACTGCAGGTAGGGTGGTCTACATGATGAGATTATTATGGGTGAGAGCGAGAGTATTTGTCAAACCGCAGTCATGCATCAATCATCATGTCCCCAGAATAATACCCTCAAGATTTATTGGAAAGGACCAAGGTCACCGTGCATCTTCACAACCCTGTGAAGTTCATAACTGGGATCTCCCGAGTGGCACAGCGGTCTAAGGCACTGCATCTAAGATCGGGGCCCTGGGTCTGAACCCCGCTCTGTGCAACTGGGTTCTGGAATTCCTGACAGGCTGTCCCCAGGTTGTGAAGGTAGGAAACAACACCTCCACTTCGTTGATCCTCAACACTGGTGCCCCACAAGGATGCGTGCTCAGCCCCCTCCTGTACTTCCTGTTCACCCATGACTGCGTGGCCAACGCCTCCAACTCAATCATCAAGTTTGCAGACAACACAACAGTATTGTCTGATTACCAACAATGACGAGACAGCCTACAGGGAGGAGGTGAGGGCCCTGGGAGTGTGGTGCCAGGAAAATAACTCGCTCAATGTTAACAAAACAAAGGAGCTGATCATGGACTTCAGGAAACAGCAGAGGGAGCACGCCCCTATCCACATCAACGGGACCGCGGTGGAGCAGGTAGAAAGCTTCAAGTTCCTCGGCGTACACATCACTGACGATCTGAAATGGTCCACCTACACAGACAGTGTGGTGAAGAAGGCAAACAGCACCTCTTCAACCTCAGGAGGCTGAAGAAATTTGGCTTGGCACCTAAAACCTTCACACACTTTTACAGATGCACAATTGAGAGCATCCTGTCGGGCTGTATCATCGCCTGGTACAGCAACTGTACCGCCTGCAACTGCAGGACTCTCCAGAGGTTGGTGCGGTCTGCCCAACGCATCACTGGGGGCAAACTACCTGCCCTCCAGGACACCCACAGCACCCAATGTCACAGGAAGGCCAAAAAGATCATCAAGAACAACAACCACCCGAGCCACTGCCTGTTCACCCCGCTGCCATCCAGAAGGTAAGGTCAGTACAGTTGCATCAAAGCTGGGACCGAGAGACTGAAAAACAGCTTCTATCTCAAGGCCATCAGGCTGTTAAATATCCATCACTAGGTGTCTTCCACCTAGTTACGTAACCCTGCACCTTAGAGGCTGCTGCCCTATATACATAGACTTGAAATCACTGGCCACTTTAATAATGGAACACTAGTCACTTTAATAATGTTTACATAATTTTTGCTTTACTCCTCTCATATGTATATTCTGTGATCTATTCTACTGTATTTTAGTCTATGCCATTTCGACATTGCTCATCCTAATATTTATATATTCCTTAATTCCATCTCTAACTTTTAGGTTTGTGTGTGTTGTGAATTGATAGATATTACTGGAAACAAGCATTTCGCTACACCTGCAATACACATGTTTAGCTGATGGTATGTGATCAATAAAATTTGATTTGATATTTTTTCTGGCCTTGATTTAAGCATATGTGATACATGTATCTTCTTCCACTCTTGGTTTCTATTGAGTTGAACTCTATTGACTTACTATCATGTTGACATGCAACTTTCTTAACCAACTAGCTACCTATGGTCTCCCCTGTTTAGGTGTGCTGTAATGGGACGCGGGTGTACGTGCAGAGAGAGATCATGCCTGTGTTCCTGGAGGAAGTGGTTAAGAGGACCAAGGCCATCTCAGTAGGGGACCCTCTCCTGGAGAACACCCGCATGGGAGCCCTGATCACTAGGCAACACCTGGACAAGGTGCTGGGCTTTGTCAGCCAGGCCAAGACAGAGGTAAAGAGGTATCAGTAAATTAATGTGCAACCTGGGTCGTGTTCAATAGGGTACTGTGGCAGACCAGGGGATTTGGTCATGACGTTTACCCAGATCAGACACGGACAGAGAAGGATTAGCTCAGTTTCAAGGGTGTTTATTTAAATAATAGATCAAAAAGAAAAGGATAGGTCTCCCCCATGAAACCCTCTCCAGGATACCGTCTTCGGGGTTCCGGGTCTGGCTATATCCTGTCTGGCACAAAACTGAACTCCCTCTTGTTACCTCTGCAACCGTCCACAATAACACAGGAGTCCTTTCTTCCCCCCACCCCCTGTGTGCTGCCCTTCTGGCCCCACCCCCTGTGTGCTGCCCTTCTGGCCCCACCCCCTGTGTGCTGCCCTTCTTCCCCCCCACCCCCTGTGTGCTGCCCTTCTTCCCCCCCGCCCCCTGTGTGCTGCCCTTCTTCCCCCCCGCCCCCTGTGTGCTGCCCTTCTTCCCCCCCGCCCCCTGTGTGCTGCCCTTCTTCCCCCCCGCCCCCTGTGTGCTGCCCTTCTTCCCCCCCGCCCCCTGTGTGCTGCCCTTCTGGCCCCGCCCCCTGTGTGCTGCCCTTCTGGCCCCGCCCCCTGTGTGCTGCCCTTCTGGCCCCACCCCCTGTGTGCTGCCCTTCTGGTGCTGCCCTTCTGGCCCCGCACCCTGTGTGCTGCCCTTCTGGCCCCGCACCCTGTGTGCTGCCCTTCTGGCCCCGCACCCTGTGTGCTGCCCTTCTGGCAGCTTTATGGGCCTTGCACAGCTGGTGAGCAATCCGCCCTTGATTACTCACCAGCTCACAATCAGCCCCAATTAGTACTGGCTAGAGAGCCCGTCGAGACCTGGCACGTCCAGCAGATGGAGCCATCGCCTCGTGATGTATACTCCATCTGTTACCAGGCCTCGACTAGTCTCCCCCTGGTGGCTGACCTGCTGTACGCCACAGTACACTAACTAAATGCAGTGCAATGTCCAGTTTAGACAGCTTAGACAACGTAGAGAAGTTCTGGTAGTCCCTCGCTGTTTCACAATGTTTTCTTCTTACTGAACACAGCCCTGATGTTTGAACATCTGCCTCATTCAGGACAGTGGGTACCTTAGACTAATGTCTACCCCAGCCTTCAGTCTACTGTTTGTCTGATTTTTGTACCTAACACAAATCATCATGTTGTGATCTGCAATGTATTTTTTTTTGTCAGCCTTTGTCTAATACAAATCTCTGTGTGTGTTCTTTTAGGGAGCAAAGGTACTCTGTGGAGGGGAAGCCTTTATCCCGATTGATCCCAAACTGAAGGGAGGTTACTACATGTCTCCCTGTGTCCTGGGTGAGTCTTGTTTAATCATAATTACACCAATTGTCATGCTCCATAACACTGTTGCATGGTGTACCGGTACTGTAGTAATGTCATGATGCCAACATTTTAGAATACTGTAGTACTGTTTCATATGATATTACCGACTTTCAGCCCTACTGATCTAAAGAAACTGCTGGCTCCCTTACAAAAAAGTTTGCCGTTCTAAAAGTGCAGTAACTGCAGTCGACTGTGGTATTTTGGATGCACCGATTGCAGAATAACGGCAGTGTACTGCAGAATAACTGCAGTTATACTGCACAATTACTTCAGCAGTTTCTTTTGGGGGGGGGGGGGGGGGTGCAGTATTTTCAGCATACTGTAGTAATACTGCAGTCTTTTTTTTGTAAGGGTGCCTATTATAAAATGTTTATAAAGTCAGTTTTGTTTAAAAATTCAGTTGAATTTAAGCAACAGCCATTAGTCTTTTGTATGCGCAGGTCCAATAATATCTAGCTGTAATCAGCCAGCCGACTCATTACCAGCCCTCACTCATCTGCTTTTCTCCGTACGCTCTTCACGCTTGTCCATTGCTGTCCTTTTAAAAGGATATATAATTTAACTGTGATGGCGAGCAGGGATCCAGACCCAGACCCTGATGAGTCTTCTGCTGTTAGATTTGTACATTTGTTACATTGGAGCACTGTGCAAAGCAGCAGTGTTGATGCATTGTATAATTTCCTCACCAGTTATAACGGAGAGCACAGACCAGTCTGAGTAGACTTTGCAAGTTCCCTGTCATGCAGCCACTGATTGTCCGAGAGGGAAATTGAGCACCGCTTCATGACAGGCATGCTTGCAACTTTCGTCTCCAGTCTAAACTGTTAAAGAATATGACCCCTATTGCCGGAGATGCCTTTTCTTTCTATCCGGATTCGTGCCCATTTTTCTATAATTTCACAAACCATGTAGCGAGCCATTTTAAACTAATCCTGGGTCTCTAATTTATTGGTTTGATAACTAACAACGTTCAGTCAGCTAACAACCTAGTAACTTGACAGTAGGTCTAGGAAAATTTGATTGGCACAGGAAGAAAGGAAAAGGGTCTGCTGCTCATGAGATGTGCTTCAGAGGTAGGATTCATATAGGCATAATGTAAGCCTAAAATATATCAAACATCTATTTATTTCTGGTGCTCCTTAAATTCTGTTTGGTGCCTAACGTTTTAAAAGTTGGGAGTAGTGTGTATTTGTGGGAGAGCGAGAGCTGTGTGTGTTTACTGAATAGTAAAGAAGGTTTCATGCAGTGTTTTCCCCATACTGACACAATGAGATGCAGATCATTATGCAGTGTTTTCCCCTGACTGACACAATGACATGCAGATCATTATGCAGTGTTACCCCCTGACTGACACAATGACATGCAGATCATTATGTAGTGTTTCCCCTGACTGACACAATGACATGCAGATCATTATGCAGTGTTTCCCCCTGACTGACACAATGACATGCAGATCATTATGCAGTGTTTCCCCCTGACTGACACAATGACATGCAGATCATTATGCAGTGTTTCCCCCTGACTGACACAATGACATGCAGATCATTATGCAGTGTTACCCCCTGACTGACACAATGACATGCAGATCATTATGTAGTGTTTCCCCCTGACTGACACAATGACATGCAGATCATTATGCAGTGTTTCCCCTGACTGACACAATGACATGCAGATCATTATGCAGTGTTTCCCCCTGACTGACACAATGACATGCAGATCATTATGCAGTGTTTCCCCCTGACTGACACAATGACATGCAGATCATTATGCAGTGTTTCCCCCTGACTGACACAATGACATGCAGATCATTATGCAGTGTTTCCCCCTGACTGACACAATGACATGCAGATCATTATGTAGTGTTTCCCCTGACTGACACAATGACATGCAGATCATTATGCAGTGTTTCCCCTGACTGACACAATGACATGCAGATCATTATGCAGTGTTTCCCCCTGACTGACACAATGACATGCAGATCATTATGCAGTGTTTCCCCCTGACTGACACAATGACATGCAGATCATTATGCAGTGTTTCCCCCTGACTGACACAATGACATGCAGATCATTATGCAGTGTTTCCCCCTGACTGACACAATGACATGCAGATCATTATGCAGTGTTTCCCCCTGACTGACACAATGACATGCAGATCATTATGCAGTGTTTCCCCCTGACTGACACAATGACATGCAGATCATTATGCAGTGTTTCCCCCTGACTGACACAATGACATGCAGATCATTATGCAGTGTTTCCCCCTGACTGACACAATGACATGCAGATCATTATGCAGTGTTTCCCCCTGACTGACACAATGACATGCAGATCATTATGCAGTGTTTCCCCCTGACTGACACAATGACATGCAGATCATTATGCAGTGTTTCCCCCTGACTGACACAATGACATGCAGATCATTATGCAGTGTTTCCCCCTGACTGACACAATGACATGCAGATCATTATGCAGTGTTTCCCCCTGACTGACACAATGACATGCAGATCATTATGCAGTGTTACCCCCTGACTGACACAATGACATGCAGATCATTATGTAGTGTTTCCCCCTGACTGACACAATGACATGCAGATCATTATGCAGTGTTTCCCCTGACTGACACAATGACATGCAGATCATTATGCAGTGTTTCCCCCTGACTGACACAATGACATGCAGATCATTATGCAGTGTTTCCCCCTGACTGACACAATGACATGCAGATCATTATGCAGTGTTTCCCCCTGACTGACACAATGACATGCAGATCATTATGCAGTGTTTCCCCCTGACTGACACAATGACATGCAGATCATTATGTAGTGTTTCCCCTGACTGACACAATGACATGCAGATCATTATGCAGTGTTTCCCCTGACTGACACAATGACATGCAGATCATTATGCAGTGTTTCCCCCTGACTGACACAATGACATGCAGATCATTATGCAGTGTTTCCCCCTGACTGACACAATGACATGCAGATCATTATGCAGTGTTTCCCCCTGACTGACACAATGACATGCAGATCATTATGCAGTGTTTCCCCCTGACTGACACAATGACATGCAGATCATTATGCAGTGTTTCCCCCTGACTGACACAATGACATGCAGATCATTATGCAGTGTTTCCCCCTGACTGACACAATGACATGCAGATCATTATGCAGTGTTTCCCCCTGACTGACACAATGACATGCAGATCATTATGCAGTGTTTCCCCCTGACTGACACAATGACATGCAGATCATTATGCAGTGTTTCCCCCTGACTGACACAATGACATGCAGATCATTATGCAGTGTTTCCCCCTGACTGACACAATGACATGCAGATCATTATGCAGTGTTTCCCCCTGACTGACACAATGACATGCAGATCATTATGCAGTGTTTCCCCCTGACTGACACAATGACATGCAGATCATTATGCAGTGTTTCCCCCTGACTGACACAATGACATGCAGATCATTATGTAGTGTTTCCCCCTGACTGACACAATGACATGCAGATCATTATGCAGTGTTTCCCCCTGACTGACACAATGACATGCAGATCATTATGCAGTGTTTCCCCTGACTGACACAATGACATGCAGATCATTATGCAGTGTTTCCCCCTGACTGACACAATGACATGCAGATCATTATGCAGTGTTTCCCCCTGACTGACACAATGACATGCAGATCATTATGCAGTGTTTCCCCCTGACTGACACAATGACATGCAGATCATTATGCAGTGTTTCCCCCTGACTGACACAATGACATGCAGATCATTATGCAGTGTTTCCCCCTGACTGACACAATGACATGCAGATCATTATGCAGTGTTTTCCCCTGACTGACACAATGACATGCAGATCATTATGCATGCAACCGCAGGAGATTGGTGGCACCTTAATTGGAGAGGATGGGCTCGTGGTAATGGCTGGAGTGGAATGATGTGTTTGACGCCATTCCATTTGCGCCGTTAGACATTATGAGCTGTCCTCCCTTCAGCAGCCTCCACTGATGTATATTCCTTCCTCCCATTCCTCCAGCCAAATCACAGGGAGGCCTTTGCAAATATTAGCAAAGCAGCAATTCTATGCTGTCTTTATTTATTTATTTTTATTTTACCGTTATTTTACCAGGTAAGTTGACTGAGAACACGTTCTCATTTGCAGCAACGACCTGGGGAATAGTTACAGGGGAGAGGAGGGGGATGAATTAGCCAATTGTAAACTGGGGATTATTAGGTGACCATGATGGTTTGAGGGCCAGATTGGGAATTTAGCCAGGACACCGGGGTTAACACCCCTACTCTTACGATAAGTGCCATGGGATTTTTAATGACCTCAGAGAGTCAGGACACCCGTTTAACGTCCCATCCGAAAGACAGCACCCTACACAGGTCTACTTAGAAGTGTGAATTTCAGTGACACGTTTTTGGAGAACGTTTAGAAAACGTGAACAAGCGTCCGGGCGAACAGGATGCATCGCTCCAGTCCAATTGGGCGCACTCTGCACCCCTGTGCTCACATACAATTTGAAATGATGAGCACTTATTTTAGATTTTTTATGTGCTTTTTCTCCCCAATTTTGTGACATCCAATTGGTAGTTAGTCTTGTCCCATCGCTGCAACTCCCCTACAGACTCAGGAGAGGTGAAGGTCGAGAGCCATGCGTCCTCCGAAACACGAACCTGCCAAGCGGCACGGCTTCTTGACACACTTCTCGCTTATCCCGGAGGCAAGCCGCACCAATATGTTGGAGGAAACACCATACAACTGTTGCCCGAAGTTGGCGTCCATGCGCACGTCCCGCCACAAGGAGTCGCTCGAGCGTGAAGAGATAAGAACATCCCGGCCAGCCAAACCCTCCCATAACCCGGACAACGCTGGGCCAATTGTGCGCCGCCTCATGAGCAAACCCGGGTCTGTAGTGATGCCTATAGCACTGTGATGCAGTGCCTTAGACCGCTACGCCATTCGGGAGGCCATGAGCGCTTCTTAAAGTCATGTTTATTCAAATCATTTTCATTCAAATCATATGGTTTGGTTTCAAAACCAAAAGTTAGGTCCAGGCAGTCACAAAAATAGATGAGTGTTGGTTAAATTGTGATTTTTTTATTTTATTTTTATGTATGGAGCGAATTTGGAGCGGAGCGGTTGGAAAGGACGTGGAGAGCAATGAGCGGGATTTCCGACCGCTCAACTCTGCTCACATACTCTGGTAGTGACTGTCCAGTCTATATTTGGAGCTATGACTGTAACTCCATATCTAACTTTATATGTAACTCCACATTTTGACTGTAACTCCACATCCATGTATTCCAACACAGACAACTGCACAGACGACATGACGTGTGTGAAGGAGGAGATCTTTGGGCCTGTAATGTCAGTGATGCCCTTTGACACAGAAGAGGAAGTGCTGAAGAGGGCCAACAACACTACATTCGGCCTGGCCTCTGGAGTCTTTACCAGGTACATTACCAGATCCATACACATTTAACCTTCTACAATAATCTTTCCTCGACTCCTTGCATCCTCTCTCCTTGGCTCCTCAAAATGCATTGGATAAGGTCTGATGGGAGAGGCATTGGACTTTTTCTTACAATTAAGTTGAGGTGGCGAGGAAATAAGATGCAAGGAATAGCGGAAATTGAGATGGAGACCTAGAATCACTAACTAGTCTAGTGCACTAAGTCTCTCTTCCTGTTCTTGTCTCCCTGTAGGGATATATCCCGGGCCCACCGGGTGGCTGAGAACCTGCAGGCTGGAACCTGCTTCATCAACAACTACAACATCAGCCCTGTGGAGGTGCCCTTCGGAGGATACAAGCAGTCTGGTATGATGATGATGATAATCCATTAAATGTCATTAATGTTTGTCAGGACCCTACTTAGGAACCCATAGGAAAAGAGATGGCTGAAATGGACAAACAGTATTGTCACATATTATCGGTTCAAATATGTCAGCAGATCTGATGTTGTAACAATGTCATAACGGTAATATGAAATTTAAGGAATAATAATCAGATTTTGTTGTAACAGCGCAGTAATGGTAATACAACAAAAATAGAAAGCAAGAGGGCGGATAGGGATAACAAGACATTACATATTCCTCATTAGATGGATGTGTTCTATGTGGTGCTCATTGATCTCTTCTCTTTCTCCGCAGGTTTTGGCAGGGAGAACGGCCAGGTGACCATCGAGTACTACTCCCAGCTGAAGACTGTGGTTGTGGAGATGGGAGACGTGGACGATTACTTTAGTTGTTAAATTACCAATTAAGTGCCAAGGAAAACCAAGACCTATACGCTACTGTCCTTAAGATGTTTGGTGTATTTGTGCATCTGAGGAAAGTATCATTGTTATTGGTAGTTTATAACAGGAAGTAACTAACATGGCTGGTTTGTCAGTAGAATGTGCAAGTATGAAGATGTCACCAAGTGCTAAAAAGCCTAGTCTTCACCCACTTGATCAATACATTTTATACTTTCCATTTCAGCTGTGATCCTAGCCAAAAAGTCAATATGAAGAAGCGTTCAAACGTTTCCCATGGTCTGTCACTTTCTAGCACATGTATCTCACATTTTGAATAAACTTTTGTAATACTCACAGTATTCTTATTCTCCAAAAAATTGTATTCCATTTCATATGTTTGATACTTAAGGATAATATAAAATGTATTTAAAAAAACTCACAATTGATTATAATTCACATATAAGCGATGGTACTTAACTGGCCTGAGTGGGACCAATTTTAAATCCACTACCCCATTCAGAAGTGTAGCACATGGGGATGTGTACAACCTCACCACAGATTCTAAGATGTGTAATGTGAGTGAAGTTGAAAGCTGGATGGAATAATGATTACCATGCTCGTACACTTCTGAGGTAAACGGGTAGGTTGTGACCTTTACAGATAAGACGAGACCTACTGACACCAACCCAATAAAATAGACTCCATAGATATTAGCCAGACAAACATTTCATTAAATATAATTTATTATACACAAGATTCACTGTACATAGCCTGGTTTCAGATGTTATATGTATGTTTTGTTTGGCAAGAGCTCAACAGGATCTGGCTGAAACAGACCAATCATCTACCAGTAGGCTGAGCACGGGGTATAAACAAAAATGAAAACCGAGTAAAGAAGAGCCTTTCACATTTTCTTTTCAGTGCAGGTCATTGGAATTCCCATATGCTGGGGCCAGGTCATGATGAACATCCCAAACCCAGGGTCTCACAGAGCTGGAGAGAGGTGCTGGTTGGGTTTCTCTTACAGGAGGGGATAACGTATCCTCTTCTGAAAACAGATGTAGAACAAAATGAATGCCAAATTGAAGAGTCAAAAATCCTAGAATTGTGCAATGCTGGCATGCTGACCATTTACTTACCTGAAGTGTAACATCTCAAATAATGGCTACAGCATCCTCGCACCCGGTTCAAGACTGCTGACACTGAGGTGAGAACAAGCTGTATAGTAGATGGACTAGGATGCATTCCTGTAAATAGATCGGGAGTCAGTGGGTTTTATTTGCGAACAATTAGTCCTGACTAGACCTAAACATGTATGGAAAGTTGACACTTGTTCGAATAGGGACCGCAGGTAGCCTAGTGGTTATAGCGTTGGGCCAGTAGCCGAAATGTTGGTTGATCGAATACCCGAGCTACCAAGGTCAAAATCTGTCGTTCTGCCCCTGAGCAAGCCAGTTAACCCACTGTTCCTAGGCTGTCAATGTAAATGAGCATTTGTTCTTAACTGACTTGCCTAGTTAAATAAAAATAGTAAGTTACTGCAAGCCAGCATCGATATCCGGGATGATCTAAACTTTATTCCAATGGGGAAATCGTATTGCTGTCAGCAGGTAAACCTATACAATATACACTGCTCAAAAAAATAAAGGGAACACTTAAACAACACAATGTAACTCCAAGTCAATCACACTTCTGTGAAATCAAACTGTCCACGTAGGAAGCAACACTGATTGACAATAAATTTCACATGCTGTTGTGCAAATGGAATAGACAAAAGGTGGAAATTATAGGCATTCAGCAAGACACCCCCAAAAAAGGAGTGATTCTGCAGGTGGTGACCACAGACCACTTCTCAGTTCCTATGCTTCCTGGCTGATGTTTTGGTCACTTTTGAATGCTGGTGGTGCTCTCACTCTAGTGGTAGCATGAGACGGAGTCTACAACCCACACAAGTGGCTCAGGTAGTGCAGTTCATCCAGGATGGCACATCAATGCGAGCTGTGGCAAAAAGGTTTGCTGTGTCTGTCAGCGTAGTGTCCAGAGCATGGAAGCGCTACCAGGAGACAGGCCAGTACATCAGGAGACGTGGAGGAGGCCGTAGGAGGGCAACAACCCAGCAGCAGGACCGCTACCTCCGCCTTTGTGCAAGGAGGTGCACTGCCAGCGCCCTGCAAAATGACCTCCAGCAGGCCACAATTTCCACCTTTTGTCTATTCCATTTGCACAACAGCATGTGAAATTTATTGTCAATCAGTGTTGCTTCCTAAGTGGACAGTTTGATTTCACAGAAGTGTGGTTGACTTGGAGTTACATTGTGTTGTATAAGTGTTCCCTTTATTTTTTTGAGCAGTGTAATAGCCAATATTTGATCCGATAATGTTATGAAGAGACCAACATCTGGCAAAGTGTATATCTCGCCTCCCTCTGAAAAGGAAATTTCGTTCCCACTAGGCAACAGCCCAATGAACCACCTGGGTGTGTATGGAGGATCAATGTGTATAGGCTCCATCGGGTAACTCAGCGGCGTGTGTGTAGGCTGTGCCTTCTAGAAATTGTACAGGAGAGGCTTTACAGGCTGAACTTGCGACTGGATCCATTGGGCAAAGCTGTTGATATGTGGGCCATTTGTACGTAACAAATAAATAATAGGTCTACATTATCATCACTACAGGCCTATCTATTTCTGCGTGAACAAAACAGTCTATGAATGGAACGTTTGATCAATGGTATAAGGCACTCATTGAGCGCATGCGTTTGACCATTTTACAACAGAACGGGGGTCAATTTGATTATCCCCCTTCAAGGGAAGTCTGCTTTTTATCACCGTACACTTAGGGAAAAGTGCAAAAGCGCGCTGCTCCGTAACCTCATCTGCTGCGGCGAAACGCGGCCATCTGTCATTATTCCTACACTTTTTGGTGTTTTAATTTACGTCTCTTTCCATCAGTATGGCGGGTGCACAGTGCACTGTTTACGATGCTGGAATTATTTGAAAGTGGATGAATGCACACGTAGCCTACTTTTTGAAGTGATTTGTTTGACAGTCAGATGAAAACATCGTGCCTGCTTGTGTACATTCCACAGTCAAATGACATAGGTGACGAAATTACATCTTTTTTCACCTCTGTTAATGGCCGAAATCAAATGGCATTGACTAGTTTGGTTGCGATATCGGCGAATATCTTTTCACGATACTCTACATCCCAAATAGTAAGTAGGATATAGCCTAGAAACTCTAACAGATTAAGAGAATGCTGAGAATGACAGCTTACCTTAGCAGTAGTGACAGTGTTTTCCCTGAAGTGCAAATAGCCAATCTGATTCCCGGAACAGGAGTGGTGTTTAACAACTAATTATGGATGTGTGGATCTCAAACGATCAAGTGCGAAAAACTTGTTCGCTTGATTGTCGCTGCTCAGGTCGTGTCTACTCTTGAAACGTATGCGATTTCTGCCATCAGAATACGAATATTGCATTGAAAACACGGGTGTAGACGCATAAAAGTCGCATTGTGTTCTGATTGTGTTCAAATCTGGTTGACCACCTCAGCAATGTATGCAGATTTCTACTGTCTGGACCGTTCATTATAGGCCTACCGCTGACTTCAACTGAAAGCGCATACAGTGGGCGACGTCATCGAACACCGCCCACAATCAGTAAAAAATTAGTTTTGGGACTTGAGAGTAGTGAATATAGAGAAGTTTCTTTCTTTTGAGTCAGTAATGAGTCACAAGAAAGCTAGCAAGAAAAGCTAAAGGGATTGCAAAAGGTTTACTATAACCAGGGTTGGTAAACTGTAATTCATTGCATTACCAGCAAAAATATTGTAATCAGATTACAGATACTTTTGAAAAAACTAGGTGATTACTTCGAGGATTACTTTTAAATTCAGAAAGGAGGTTTGTAAAACATATTTGACACTTTGTTTTCTCAATGACATTCAAACCAACATTGAAAAAAGGCGCAAATTTAAATTTGTTCCACTTGAGCGAGTCTGACTACAAGTCAGTGAACACTATGATGAAGGTTGACAGCAGTGGTATAGTCTTCGGCGATACGGATATCACGTATTGATATCTACATAGCGCATTTAGCGCTGCTCTCTCATTTAGCTATTTGCGCCTTACGGATTGTGGATGGCTGTTCACACATCTAAATGTGCATTTGAACCCAATAATGTTTGAATTCAAGCAGTTTAAGCTACCTATCAATCATTGTTTTTGAAATCAGTGGACAGCCAGAGAAAAAATGCTCTCTTGCAACAGCTACCCAGTGCGGATCCCAGCCTATGGAATAAAAGCGGGGGTTTTATTGCTCAATCTAATTCATGCTGATCATTTTTTTAAATCAATAGACCTAATGGACACATGTTCAAACTCGCACACATTTAAATACTTAAACAGGCAATTTGTAGTTTCTACATCCATTTTTGTACTTATAAATGATATATACACTACTGGTCAAACATTTTAGAACACCTACTCATTCAAGGTGTTTTCTTTATTTTTTACTATTTTCTACATTGTAGAATAATAGTGAAGACATCAAAACTATGAAATAACACAAAAAAGTGTTAAACAAATTGAAATATATTTTATATTTGACATTCTATATTTGACAGCCTTGATGACTGCTTTACACGCTCTTGGCACTTGAAGAAACGTTCAAAGTTCTTGAAATTTTCCGTATTGACTGACCTTCATATCTTAAAGAAATTATGGACTGTTGTTTCTCTTTGAGCTATTCTTGCCATAATATGGACTTGGTCTTTTAACAAATAGGGCTATCTTCTGTATACCCCCCTACCTTGTCACAACACAACTGATTGGCTCAAACGCATTAAGAAGGAAATAAATTCCACAAATTAACTTTTAAATAGGCACACCTGTTAATTGAAATGTATTCCAGGTGACTACATATTAGCCAACGTACAATCATTCGCTAACAAAATAGATGAGCTACGATCATGAATATCCTACCAACGGGACATTGAAAACTGTAATATCTTATGTTTCAGCGAGTCATGGCTGAACGAAGACATAGATAACATACAGCTGCCGGGGTTTATGCTGCATGGGCACGATAGAACAGCTGCCTCCGGTAAGACGAGGGTGGCAGTCTGTGTATATTTGTAAACAACAGCTGGTGCACAAAATCTAATATTAAGGAAGTCTTGAGGTTTTGCTCGCCTGAGGTAGAGTATCTCATGATAAGCTGTAGACCACACTATTTAACAAGAGAGTTTTCGTCTATACTTTTCATAACTGTCTATTTACCACCACAAACCGATGCTGGCACTAAGACCGCACTCAATGAGCTGTATAAGGCCATAAGCAAACAGGAAAACACTCAAACAGAGCCGGCGCTCCTAGTGGCCGGGGAATTTAATGCAGGGGAACTTAAATCCATTTTACCTCATTTCTACCAGCAGGTTAAATATGCAACCAGAGGAAAAAACTCTAGACTACATTTACTCCACACACAGATGTGTACAAAGCTCTCCCTCACCCTCCATTTGGCAAATCTGACCATAATTCTATCCTCCTGATTCCTGCATACAAGCAAAAACTAAAGCAGGAAGCACCGGTGACTCTGTCAATAAAGAAGTGGTCAGATGACGCGGATGCTACACTATAGGACTGTTTTGCTAGCGCAGACTGGAATATGTTCCAGGACTTATCCAATGGCATTGAGGAATACATCACATCAGTCATTGGCTTCATCAATAAGTGCATCGATGACGTCGTCCCCACAGTGACCGTACGTACATACCCCAACCAGAAGCCATGGATTACAGACATCATCCACACCGAGCTAAAGGGTAGAGCTGCCACTTTCAAGGAAACGGGACACTAACCCGGACGCTCATAAGAAATCCCGCTATGCCCTTCGACGAACCATCAACCAGGCAAAGTGTCAATACAGGACTAAGATTGAATCGTACTACAGCGGCTCCGACGCTCGTCGGATGTGGCAGGGCTTCCAAACTATGCACAGCCGCGAGCTGCCCAGTGACACGAGCCTACCAGATGAGCTAAATCACTTCTATGATCACTTCGAGGCAAGCAACATTGAAGAATGCAAGAGAGCATCAGCTGTTCCGGATGACTGTGTGATCACGCTCTCCGTAGCCAATGTGTGTAAGACCTTTAAACAGGTCAACATTCACAAGGCCACAGGGCCAGATGGATAACCAGGACGTGTACTCCGAGCATGCGCTGACCAACTGGTCGATGTGGCCATCTTCACCAACTGGCCGTCTTCACTGACATGTTCAACCTGTCTCTGGCCGAGTCTGTAATACTAACATGTTTCTGTCACGGATCCCCTTGGTACTGCTGCTCATTCTGTGCACCAGTTCCGGAGGTCTACGTCACCTAAGCGTCACTGAACTGTCTCATTACGCACACCTGGTTCCCATTCCCCCTGATTAGTAACTGTATATGTGTGCTCTCTGTTCATCATTGTCTTTGTCAGTTATTGTTCCCATGTCCGTTGGTCTTGTAAACACCTGTGCTTTGTTGTTTCGGCTTTCGTGCTGTGTGTATTGTGTACTCGTTATTACGGGGCTCATCCTGTGTACTGTTGTGCACTTGTTATTACGGGTCTCGTCCCCTGTATTGTTATTACGTGTCACGTCCCATGTATTTATTAGAGGTTTAACCTCGCTCTTTTGTTTGGGTTACATCCCTGTGTTTTGTATACGTGTTTGTTTTGGGCTTCATCCCTGTGCCTTTTCATGGCATGTTGTATTTTTGGGTGGAGTATTAAAACCCCCTATTACGTATTCCTGCGCATGACTCCAATCATGTATACAATGTGACAGTTTCAAGCAGACCACCATAGTCCCTGTGCCCAAGAATACTAAGGTAACCTGCCTAAATAACTACTGACCCGTAGCACTCACGTCTGTAGCCATGAAGTGCTTTGAAAGGCTGTTTATGGCACACATCAACACCATTATCCAAGAAACCCTAGACCTTCTCCAATTTGCACACTGCCCCAACAGATCCACATATGATGCAATCTCTATTACACTCCACACTGCCCTTTCCCAAATGGACAAAAGGAACACCTACTTGAGAATGCTATTCATCGACTACTGCTCAGCGTTCAACACCATAGTGCCCTCAAAGCTCATCACTAAGCTAAGGACCCTGAGAATAAACACCTCCCTCTGCAACTGGATCCTGGACTTCCTGACGTGCCGCCCCCAGGTGGTAAGGGTACGTAACAACACATCTGCCACGCTGATCTTCAACACGGGGGCCCCTCATGGGTGCGTGCTCAGTCCCGTCCTGAACTCCCTGTTCACCCATGACTGCATGGCCAGGCACGACTCCAACACCATCATTAATTTTGCGACACAATAGTGGTAGGCCTGATCACCGACAACAATGAGACAGCCTATAGGGAAGAGGTTAGCCTATAATGCACTGATTTGACACACGCACACACACACATTTACTCTAATTTGTGTTTCATCTAACCTCATGACCAAAAACACACTTTGCTCTAATTGACCAAAAACACACTGCTATAAATGTCGTAACCCTCTGAAGTCTTCAGTGGTGTTATGTGGACTGTGTCAACGTGCATTCTATAGGAAGTGCACCTCTATTGATAAAACTAACACAAATGCATGGTTGTATTGGGCATGGGAGGCATGCATTTCTGTTTCCGTTACACTCTCTGATTACTGTAATGTTAATCAATTTAACAACCTGTATAGAAGTTGATCTAATTCCAAGACAAGCTTATTTTCTACCTTTCATTTGAACGTTCGCAGTCTTCCTTAAAATCATGACCACCTCGTTCATTATCTGTATTCTTTCAGTCTTGAATACATGGTTGACTGAAGAGGCAACCATGCTTTATTATAATTCTGTTTACCACTTTTGAACATCATTATTGTTCATGAACCCTTTCAATTCTTTGTAAGAGAGGACCTGCACTTACATCTGATAACATTGATGTTGAATCTCTTTTCATAGAAATTCTATCCTGTTAATTATTTTGGTGGTAAAAAAGTGGTAATGGATGCATCTATTACCACTTACCACCATCTATTACCTATTACCACCAACAAAAAGTTGTATAAAAAGTTTTACACAAATCCCTCTCCCCTGAATTCTGCAAATTACAATAAGTATAAGAACAAATTTACTCACTTATTTCAATATCCCCCCAAAAATATTTTACAAATAAATTCAAGAATCCTTAAATAATATAAAGTCAACTTGGAAAGTCATCAATCAACTGTTAAATAAGAAAAAGGTATCTACAACTATTCAATCTCAATGTATTGTTGGAATTAAGACCCATAGTGATCTTGATCTTATTTCATGTGAATTTAATAACTTTTTTGTGAATGTGGGTTCCTCTGTCAAAGAAAATAGAGCAAACTGATGGAAATCCCTTGGATTACATTAAGGGACATTTCCCTTCTCTGCTTAAGTTTGATCCTCCTTATGTAATGGGGGTAATGGAGGTAATTGGTCATTTAAAGATATCAGCAGCAGGTCATGATGAGATTGGTGCCTCTTTGGGGAAATCAGTGTCTTCCTTGATTACTGTGCCTCTTATGTATATCTTTACCAAATTTATGCAAACTGGTATTGTTCCTAAAGATAAGAAAATTGCCAAAGTTATCCCCATCTATAAATCTGGGGATCCAAGATATTTTACAAATTATTGCCCAATATCTGTGCTACCATGTTTTTCAAAAATCCTAGAAAAATTGGTGTATAAGAGAATGTTGAAACATTTCAATGAACACTGTGTTCTATATGAGCACCAATATGGTTTTTGTAAAAACTACTCCACATATATGGTTCTTTTGCAACTTGTGGATCAAATCTTTACAGCCCTTAACATCAATGAATATGCTTTTTGCAGCTTTTTAGATTAATTAAAAGCGTTTGACACAGTTGATCATTAATTCCTACTTTCTAAATTAACTGTACGGTTTTCATGATTATACATATAATTGGTTATATAGTTATGTTAATGATTCAGAACAATTTGTTTATGCACACGGCTGTGCGTCTACCAGGGCCAAGATATCCTGTGGTGTGCCACAGAGTTCGATAATTAAACCTTTGTTATTCCTAATCTAAATCAATAACCTTGATGTGTCTTCTACCATACTTCCCATTCTCTTTGCTGATGATTCCAATTTGATTTTTATCACACACTAATTAATGAAGCCAACTCAGGTATGGCCAAATTTTCTGAATGGTTCCAGATAAACAAATTATCTTTAAATGTAAAAAAAAAATCACATTTTATTGTATTCGCTAGCAAAGTTCCTTCCAAAGTGCGCGGGTGTGCTCAGTGAGTGCCGCGCAGGAATATCAACCCACAGAGAAAAGCACGAGATTGAAATTCACTCTACTTTCTAGAGCAGTGGCCACCAAACGGCCGATCGACTAGTCGATCTCCAAGGCATTCCTAGTCAATCGCCAAACATTTCTGTAATAAACTCAATGATAAAGCCTTGTGTTGCTATTTTTATATTTGTCTAGGGCTGTTGGCTATATGTGCACCCGATTCAACTGTTGCCATTTTGAACCACTTCATGTGTCTGAAGGCAAAACTCTGCCTTCCCGGTGGGTCCGAGAGCAAATCAAGTGCACTATACTCTAGGTCTACCGCTGGCCAATTGTTGGCTTAGATGACCGTGTCTGCAGTAACGTAGCAGGCATAAATTAAAGCTACAGCAATGTTGACTGAGGTAAAAACAGTTTTAAGTTGGATATTAGACGGATATTCACGCTTTCAAACCTCAATAGCTTTCAAACCACTTTAGCCACAGACTACAAATAAGTGTCATGATGTTGGAAAAATTGCGCACAACATTGCACAGGTCTTATTGGACATTAATTCACTTTCCAAAGCTAATACACCCTCTCCCCCAGTAGGTCACATGACCAAGGAGCTATTGAAATGTGAAAGTTTGTCAAATATATGTAAAAACGTGTGAGATGATGAAAATGGACAAACTAAAGGGTGTGCAATATAGAAGGGTAGTCAGTGGACATTCTGAACCTTGTTTGAGTCCAATAGGTCACATGACCAAGGAGCTATTGAAATTAGAAAGTTTAAAAAAATAATGTAAAAACATGTGAGTTGAAAATTGACAACTAAAGGGTGTGCAATGTGTAGGCCTGCTGTGTGTACATTCTGAATCTTACGTCAGTCGGTCACATGACCAATGAGCTATTGAAATTCAAACATTTAAATAAATTATTTTAAATAGTGCGAGATGTAAATCGACAAAAATAAAGTGTGTGCAATGTGTGTCTATGCCATCGAGTTAGCAAGAACCCGTTTTGAAAGTTTTAGGAGTAATGGTTAAAGAGCTATTGAAATTAGAAAAATTTGATTTGTCACTGCTGTTGGTTGACGTAAGAAAAACTACAGGCGAATATCCGTCGAATATCCAATCTGAATCTGTCTTTACCTTGGTGCAAAGTTGACACTGTGAAATTTTAAAACGTTTAAAACCATGACTAGAGAGAGACTGTCAACGAATACAGCAGAGATGCTGTTTCTATAAGTGAGTTCATGTTTACGTTCTTACTCTGCACTGTCAACACTTTGTGTTCAACACTTTTATAAGCCATAAAATGCGCATTCTTCCTATATCCACCCAGCCTACAACAAGCACTGAAGTAGTAATGAATGAGTAGGAAAGTGTATATATAGGCTTGTGTTGTTATTATTATTGGCTTGGATCTTAGGAGAAACAACATGTAAATGAGGCAGAAATAATGCGGTACGACTGGAGTTTCGCCATTAGCTGGAAGGCGGTGTCCCTTTTTGGTCAGTGTCAGCGGAGGAAAGGGAGAGCAGAGGGATGTTGACAGGCGGACTCAGTCTGCTGCTCTCTCCCTCCGCTGTGACTGACCATCAGATGCAGGCACCATCTATCTACCCAGTAAAATAAAAAGCAGATTATTTAAGTGTATGCTCACTGAGAAAAAATGGATCTATTACCGATGTGATCATATAGCCTACCTCAAATTTTGAAATATAAATAGAAAAAATGGCCTGAACAACAATGGCAGGGCAATTCAAGCAAAGCCAATATGAGCTGGTAATGTATTGGGCTTATTGCTTACTGCACAAACCTCATTGCTACAGTGATGTTTTTAATCGGTTAATGTTGTATAGGCTTACGTTTATTAAGTCATGTGTCACGGATCCCTCTGGAACTTTCATTGCGCACACCTGGCCCCTATTCCCACTGATTGTATTTGTATATATGTGCCCTTTGTTCACCATGGTGGGGTCCATTATTGTTATAATGTCCTTTGGGCCGTGTGAGTACCTGTGCTGTGTGTTTTGGGCTTTCGTGGCCTTGTGGATTGCGCAGATGATTACGGGTTTCGTCCCGTGTGATAATCATTGTGCGCTTGTGTATTTATTCGAGGTACTCCTCGCTCTTTTGTTTGGGTTTCAACCCTGTGTTTTGTGTACGTGTTTGTTTGGTCTTCGTCCCTGTGCCCTTACACGTCACGCCATAATTTGTGTGAAATAAAAACTCATGTTACGCATTCCTGCACCTGTCTCCCGATCCCTTCATGCTGACCTAACAGAATAATCGACCATTGAGGGACACAGCGGAAAACAAATCTGAGCAGTAGATCTCTGCTTGCATTTTTTACTCAAAGTGATCTTGACTCAGAGAAGGTTGGTGACCACTGTTCTAGAGTTTTCCCTGTTAACACTATCAACTTTCCCTTTACTGTGGCATTGTGACAAGCAATATTAACCACTTTCAATGCAACATACCGAAACAAAACCATCTATGCAAATGTTGTTGTAGGCAGAACTCATCGGAGTAGAATTCTATTGCATTGACATGCACTACCCAGCCCGTACTCTACACAGACTGGTGTGGCATAAAAAGTCAGAGCTGCAGTAGGCCTATATGCAAATAGACTATTGCCATATGTGGATCTGTGCCATTTACTTTGAACTGGACTGTGTTTACAGCATTAGCGGTTGTGAGTAGATGCAATTGTTTTGAGATCAAAGTGAGAGCTACATGTAGCCACGTGTGCACATTTTGTTCATATCTTTTGGTAGTTAGTGAGTTATTAGCCTAGTTATAGATAATTTGTAGTCAGCAATAGGAGAGTGATTTCTTCCTCCAAGAGCGCAAAACGTACACATTTCTAGAAATGTTTTTGTCTTAAAGGGGCATTGTTGTGTTTTGAGACAGGCTTTAATAAGCTAAGTAGCCAATAGGCATATGGTAGCATAATTCACCTGATTCTCTGTAGTAATGCTTTGGGAATAATAATGCATTTCATTTTGAAAAGTGGTTTCTTGCATCAAACAACACAACAACCTTTTCAGTCACCTCCTTGTCTGAAGGACAAGTGGATAAGCAGGTTAATGTCAAGCCCTGCATGTTTTTTTGTTTTTTTAAATCTCATGGAATGTAGGCCACCACACATTGGATGCTACTGTAAGCTGAATGATAGAACATCTATTTCCATTTTAAAATGTCACAAGTCACATCCACTAGATTCCTCTGAGTTCTCAATTGATGAAAAGTTATCCTGGAAAGATCATATACAATTTGTCTGTAGCAAAGTGATTAAATCTGTTTATCAGAAAGATTAGTGATTTCGTTTTATAGCTTAATTTACCCATATCTAATTTACTGTATTATTGTCTGGGCCAGTACATATGCCTCCTACCTACACAAATTACGCATCATACAAAATACATTTGCAAGACTAGCCACCATCTCTAATTACCTGGCTCAATCTGCACCTTTGTTTAAGAAACACAATAGCTTGTCTATTTAGGACATTAATGTACACCACTTATGCACTTTCATCTACAAATACTCATACCTCACAGAAGTTTACCTAAACCCTTCAATGGATTCTTCCAAGTTAATTCTGAAATCCATCTATACAACACAAGACACTGCAATAACTTGCACCCTCCCCACTGCCGCACCTCACATAGTAAATTCTCTATACTCTGCAATTCTTATCTTTACTTTGCCAAAACCTCATCATCCCTAAACTTCAAGCGAAGACTGGGGGTTAGCCTGATGAACCAAACTACCCAATAATCCTCTCCATGTAGCCTAACTCTCTCTCTCACACACACACACACACACACACTTTTTCTTGTATACTGAGTATATCATGTACAATTAATATGCTTTGTTTAAAAATAATATTTCACCTTTATTTAACCAGGTAGGCAAGTTGAGAACAAGTTCTCATTTACAATTGCTGTCACGGCTGTCGTCGGAAGGAAGAGACCAAGGCGCAGCGTTATTTGAGTTCCACATACTTTAATAACGAAGTAAAACTTTGACAGTACAAAACAACAACGAATACAACGACTGAACAGCTTCGATGTGCAAACTACCTGCACACAAACAAAGAACAAGATCCCACACCGAAGGAGGGAAAGGGCTGCCTAAGTATGATCCCGAATCAGAGACAACGATAGACAGCTGCCTCTGATTGGGAACCACACCCGGCCAGAAACAAAAAAATACAAAACCTAGAAATAAAGAACATAGAATGCCCACCCAAATCACACCCTGACCAAATCAAAATAGAGACATAAAAAGGCTCTCTAAGGTCAGGGAATGACAATTGCGACCTGGCCAAGATAAAGCAAAGCAGTTCGACACATACAACAACACAGAGTTACACATGGAGTAAAACATACATACAGTCAATAATACAGTAGAAAAATAAGTCTATATACAATGTGAGCAAATGAGGTGAGATAAGGGAGGTAAAGGCAAAAAAAGGCCATGGTGGCGAGGTAAATACAATATAGCAAGTAAAACACTGGAATGGTAGATTTGCAGTGGAAGAATGTGCAAAGTAGAAATAGAAATAATGGGGTGCAAAGGAGCAAAATAAATAAATGCAGTAGGGGAAGAGGTAGTTGTTTGGGCTAAATTATAGATGGGCTATGTACAGGTGCAGTAATCTGTGAGCTGCTCTGACAGCTGGTGCTTAAAGCTAGTGAGGGAGATAAGTGTTTCCAGTTTCAGAGATTTTTGTAGTTCGTTCCAGTCATTGGCAGCAGAGAACTGGAAGGAGAGGTGGCCAAAGGAGGAATTGGCTTTGGGTGTGACCAGAGAGATATACCTGCTGGAGCGCGTGCTACAGGTGGGTGCTGCTATGGTGACCAGCGAGCTGTGATAAGGGGGGACTTTACCTAACAGGGTCTTGTAGATGACCTGAAGCCAGTGGGTTTGGCGACGAGTATGAAGCGAGGGCCAGCCAACGAGAGCGTACAGGTCGCAGTGGTGGGTAGTATATGGGGCTTTGGTGACAAAACGGATGGCACTGTGATAGACTGCATCCAATTTATTGAGTAGGGTATTGGAGGCTATTTTGTAAATGACATCGCCGAAGTCGAGGATCGGTAGGATGGTCAGTTTTACGAGGGTATGTTTGGCAGCATGAGTGAAAGATGCTTTTTTGCGAAATAGGAAGCCAATTCCAGATTTAACTTTGGAGATGTTTGATGTGAGTCTGGAAGGAGAGTTTACAGTCTAACCAGACACCTAGGTATTTGTAGTTGTCCACATATTCTAAGTCAGAACCGTCCAGAGTAGTGATGCTGGACAGTCGGGCAGGTGCAGGCAGCGATCGGTTGAAGAGCATGCATTTAGTTTTACTTGTATTTAAGAGCAGTTGGAGGCCACGGAAGGATAGTTGTATGGCATTGAAGCTCGTCTGGAGGATTGTTAACACAGTGTCCAAAGAAGGGCCAGAAGTATACAGAATGGTGTCATCTGCGTAGAGGTGGATCAGAGACTCACCAGCAGCAAGAGCGACATCATTGATGTATACAGAGAAGAGAGTCGGCCCAAGAATTGAACCCTGTGGCACACCCATAGAGACTGCCAGAGGCCCGGACAACAGGCCCTACGATTTGACACACTGAACTCTATCAGAGAAGTATTTGGTGAACCAGGCGAGGCAATCATTTGAGAAACCAAGGCTATTGAGTCTGCTGATGAGGATGTGGTGATTGACAGAGTCGAAAGCCTTGGCCAGGTCAATGAATACGGCTGCACAGTATTGTTTCTTATCGATGGCGGTTAAGATATCGTTTAGGACCTTGAGCGTGGCTGAGGTGCACCCATGACCTGCTCTGAAACCAGATTGCATAGCGGAGAAGGTGCGTTGGGATTCGAAATTCTGTTTGTTGACTTGGCTTTAGAAGACCTTAGAAAGGCAGGGTAGGATAGATAGAGGTCTGTAGCAGTTTGAGTCAAGAGTGTGGGGGATGACCGCAGCTGCTTTCTAATCTTTGGGAATCTCAGACGACACGAAAGAGAGGTTGAACAGGCTAGAAATAGGGGTTGCAACAATTTCGGCAGATCATTTTGGAAAGAAAGGGTCCGGATTGTCTAGCCCGGCTGATTTGAAGGTGTCCAGATTTTGCAGCTTTTTCAGAACATCAGCTGACTGGATTTGGGAGAAGGAGAAATGGGGAAGGCTTGGGCGAGTTGCTGTGGGGGGGTGCAGTGCTGTTGACCGGGGTAGGGATTAGCCAGGTGGAAAGAATGGCCAGCCGTAGAAAAATGCTTATTGAAATTCTCAATTATAGAAATTTACAATTATAGTTTAACTGTTGAACAAACTTTTTTGTACTTACACTACTGTTCAAAAGTTTGGGGACACTTGGAAGTGTCCTTGTTTTTGAAAGAAAAGCTATTTTTTTGTCCATTAAAATAACATCAAAGTGATCAGAAATACAGGGTAGACATTAGAGTGTCTAGTTTGAGAAACATATGCCTAACACGTCCTCAACTGGCAGCTTCATTAAATAGTACCCGTAAAACACCAGTCTGTACGTCAACAGTGAAGAGGCGACTCTGGGATGCTGGCCTTCTAGGCAGAGTTCCTCTGTCCAGTATCTGTGTTCTTTTTATTGGCCATTCTGAGATATGGCTTTTTCTTTGCAACTCTGCCTAGAAGGCCAACATCCTGGAGTCGCCTCTTCACTGTTGACGTTGAAACTGGTGTTTTGCGGGTACTATTTAATGAAGCAGCTAGTTGATGACTTATGAGGCATATGTTTCTCAAACTAGACACTCTATTGTGATTGTCCTCATGCTCAGTTGTGCACCGGGGCCTCCCACTCCTCGTTCTATTCAGGTTAGAGCCAGTTTGCTCTGTTCTATGACGGGAGTAGTACACGGCGTTGTATGAGATCTTCAGTTTCTTGGAAATTTCTCGCATGGAATAGCCTTCATTTCTCAGAACAAGAATAGACTGACAAGTTTCAGAAGAAAGGTCTTTGTTTCTGGCCTTTTTGAGCCTGTAATCGAACCCACAAAAGCTGACGCTCCAGATACACAACTAGTCTAAAGAAGGCCAGTTTTATTGCTTCTTTAATCAGCACAACAGTTTTCAGCTGTGCTAACATAATTGCAAAATGGTTTTCTAATGATCAATTAGCCTTTTAAAATGATAAACTTGGATTAGCTAACACAACTTGCCATTGGAACACAGGAGTGATGGTTGCTGATAATGGGCCTATGTACGCCTATGTGGATATTCCATTAGAAATCAGTCGTTTCCAGGTACAGTCATTTACAACATTAACCATGTCTACACTAGAGGTCGACCGATAATGATTTTTCTAAGCTGATACCGATTATTGGAGGACCAAAAAAAGCCGATACCGATTAATCGGCCGGTTTAACAAATTTTTATAATTATTTAATTGTAATAATGACAATTACAACAATACTGAAGGAACACTTTTATTTAACTTAATATAATACATCAATAAAATCAATTTAGCCTCAAATAAATAATGAAACATGTTCAATTTGGTTTAAATAATGCAAAAACAAAGTGTTGGAGAAGAAAGTAAAAGTGCAGTATGTGCCATGTAAAAAAAGCTAACGTTTAAGTTCCTTGCTCAGAACATGACATTTAAGAAAGACATTGATGTTTATGGTTAGGTACATTTGTGCAACGATTGTGCTTTTTTCACAAATGCGCTTTTGTTAAATCATCCCCCGTTTGGCAAAGTTGGCTGTCTATGTTAGGAAGAAATAGTCTTCACATAGTTCGCAACGAGCCAGGTGGCCCAAACTGCTGCATATACCCTGACTCTGTTGCACAGAACGCAAGAGAAGTGACACAATTTCCCTAGTTAAAAGAAATTCATGTTAGCAGGCACAATTAACTAAATATGCAGGTTAAAAAATATATTATTGTGTATTGATTTTAAGAAAGGCGTTGATGTTTATGGTTAGGTACACATTAGTGCAACGACAGGGCTTTTTTCGTGAATGCGCTCGTTAAATCACCCGTTTGGCGAAGTAGGCTATGATTCAATGATAAATGAACAGGCACCGCATCGATTATATGAAAAGCAAGACAAGCTAGATAAACTAGTAATATCATCAACCATGTGTAGTTAACTAGTGATTATGTTAAGATTTATTGTTTTTTATAAGATACGTTTAATGCTAGCTAGCACCTTACTTTGGCTCCTTGCTGCACTCGCATAACAGGTATTCAGCCTGTCACGCAGTCTCCTCGTGGAATGCAATGTAATCGGCCATGATCGGTGTCCAAAAATGCCGATTACCGATTGTTATGAAAACTTGAAATCGGCCCTAATTAATCGGCCATTTCGAATAATCGGTCGACCTCTAGTCTACACTGTATTTTCTGATACATTTGATGTTATTTTAATGGACAATTTATTTATTTTTCTTTGAAAAACAAGGACATTTCTAAGTGACCCCAAACTTTTGAATGGTAGTGTATATTTGTGGTGTGGTGTTTATATCAGCCCCTTTGTGCTTCCAACCTTACCTGCACACCGTTTTTACCAGTTATTTATCTGTACTGTTTTGTCTTTCACTTATTTTCTTTGGAGTGAATAAATAAAACCAAAAACCTATATTCTATTTAGTGCTGCGGACTAGTGGTGCGCGGGTCAGCAGTTTGTTCACCCGCCCCTGTCCACAATTGCTAATAACGCATCCGCAACTGTGCCCGAACATAGGCTATGTGATAAAGTGAAACTCTGAGGGCCGCACCCGACCCTAACCCGCTAATATAGAAACTGGGGGCTACAGTTTAGGCTACAGTCAGAGACAACATGATTCTTTTTTGACAGGAGGTGCAGGATTTTTTTTGCCTGTCTCATAATAACGTTGCATTACAGGGAGTAGGCTACTGAGACAGAGAGTGGTGATCAGTGAGCGCCAGTGATGTGGCGCTCAGTGGTGAGCAAGCACAGAGAGAGAGAGCCAGAGAGAGGAAGCAGGCAGAGAGACAGAGAGAGAGGTTAGAGAGGAAGCAGGCAGAGTGACAGAGAGAGGTTAGAGAGAGGAAGCATGCAGAGTGACAGAGAGAGAGCCAGAGAGAGGAAGCAGGCAGGGAGACAGAGAGAGAGGTTAGAGAGGAAGCAGGCAGAGTGACAGAGAGAGGTTAGAGAGGAAGCATGCAGAGTGACAGAGAGAACAAACAAAAAATGACTCTTTGTGAATTTTGCACAACTGGTAATCTCTTATAGATATACTGTATCAGTCAGTTAGGTGGGTAGTTGCTCAAATGTTGCTGTAGAAGGCCAACATGTTTCTCCTTTGGATGGTGTTTTGTTGCAGGTTTTTTGGTTATTTGTTGTCAAGCTTTAAAAACCGAAGCCAGACTGCAACATTTTATTAGCCTAGCTAGGACTGTGTGCAGCGAACCAAAATACTCCACTCTTGGGATTGTGCAGCATGTCAACAACCATTTTAACAGTAACTGTAACAGTATCTGTTACCCCCAATATCTCTTTTGTCGTCTCCACAATAACCTTCAACCTGGCATTTCTGCTTTCTACAACCCGAGTCGTATTGATAACCTCACCAATAAAAGCTATGAAGTCAACTTTATTAATGATCAACGTGTCCTTTGACACTGCACAATCATGAGTGCAAGATTTCTGAACAGGCCTTGAAACCAATCCAATCATTTGGCATTTAAAACACTGCAGTGCATATGGAACAAATTCTCTGACATTGAAACTAGGAATGCTATCTGTACTTTTCCCAGCAAAACTTTCTCAAACCTCTGCATCACTGATAAGCTTTCACTTCTTTGACCCTCTTTCCTACTGATCAACCTTTCGGACTCAATCACTCTGCCTCCCTTCACATTTTCTTTAATATCATCTGTGGACATAGATATTGGGACCCCAGTGATGACTTCCCTCAACCTAGCATAAGCATCCGGTACATGGCTTTTAATGTTCTTTCCAATATGCTTTTCCATTTGCAGAATATTCTCTTGCTGAGCCTGGCTACCACAAAATATTAGTAATATACAGGGCCATTTCCAATTAGCCATGCTAGTTTAACTTCACCTATCTCTTTTTCTACGGCATTAGATAGTTGGGTAGCGTGTAAATGAGGCCCTGTGGTCTCATCAAACACCATCACCACTTTCCACTCTACCACATTATTACTCTTGCTTCCTACATTGACACTTTTTGCTTTCTTCACTAGACGCTCCACTGCTTTCAGTATCAGGATCTTTCTTCCTCCTGTCTTTCCTCTACAGACCAGTCAGATCCTTGACCCTCCTCCTCCCGCTCCATAGCATCAGAACGGTCACCCATATTGAATGCACTCCAGCACAACTGTTGCTTCTCCAACCTTTTCTAGATACAAAAACGAAAGTTATGCTGGTGATGGACTGCGTCTCTCTCTCTCTCCCTCTCTTCCCACTTTCAGTCTGTACAGTTGCATTGTGTCCTGTTACCATGTCCCCCAAGGCAAGAGGTTGATAGTGTTGGATTCGACATTTTGAACATTGAGATATTAAATAAATTATAGGAAAGAAGCGTAGAAACAAAGGAGAAAGAGACTGGGCCTCTGTAGAAAGACAGATAGCTGTGGAATGTGTTGGAATGTGTTGGGGGACGGGAGAAGAGCACCGTGTTGATACAGGGGAGACAGATGGAAATTTGTGGATTAGATGAAGGAGGGGTTGAGGTCAGGAGGTGAGGACAGATTCCCTTAAGGGAGTAATAAAGGTTTGGTATCCTGTTACCCTCTTTCTGTTGAACAATAAGATGTAAGGATTGGAGAGAAGGCGTGTCTTAAGTAGGATGTATATAACTGTGATAGAGAGAAATGTTTTGCTGTCTGATTACAGCTGTACAGAACCTTTGGGAAGAATAAACTTGGTTAAAGCTTCTCTAGTGTCCGTGAGTTATTTACTCTGAAAAATAAGAACCTAACAATAGCAATGATGTACTTATGTTTAATGAAGCTGAATTGTTGATTGATATCAGTTGATATGACTTTGTTGTCTCTTATTACTAATATTCCTGGCATGGGTTGTGAATATATGATTCATGAAATATATGTCAATCAGCTTACCCCTGTGTTTTCCCCTTACAGCTTGCACCATCGTGCGCAAATTGATTTTGTCCCTCCTCACCAACTGCGACCACAACATACAAGTTGAAATATCAAAACAAACTATGAACCAATAATGTGAATTCGGGGACAGGTCGAAAAGCATTAAACATTTATGGCAATTTAGCTATCTAGCTTGTTGTTGCTAGCTAATTTGTCCTGGGATATAAACATTGAGTTGTTATTTTACCTGAAATGCACAAGGTCCTCTACTCCGACAATTAATCCACACATAAAACGGTGAACCAAATCGTTTCTAGTCATCTCTCCTCCTTCCAGGCTGTTTCTTCTTTGGACTTTATATGGCGATTAGCAACTAACTTTCATAATAAGGTGTATTACCGACCTCAGTTCCTCTTTCAATCACCCACGTGGGTATAACCAATGAGGAAATGGCACGGGGGTATATGCTTCTAAAAGCCAATGAGATGGGAGAGGCAGGACTTGCATCGCTTTCTTCGTCACAAATAGAAGCAACTTCTATTTTAGCGCCTGGCAACGCAGACGCTTGTTGGCGAGCGCGAGCAGTGTGGGCGCAATGATTGAATAACATGTATGTGTAAATGTATTTTGCAACACTCGCGCACGTGACGCGAGCGGTGTGGTCAGCATGTTAGAGAGTGCACTTGTTGTCAGACTTGTGTTAGAAGAAACTTATTGGAGCGAGAGGTAGGTGAAGACTGATGAAAATAGTTTCACTAGTTGATTGTATGATTGTCTAGGATTTATGGCCCGTCATGACAATGGACTTGTATATAATGTAAATAAGATATTTATTAATTATTATACATTTTCAAAAATGTCTAAAAACCTGTTTTTGCTTTGTCGTTATGGGGCATTGTGTGTAGATTACTGAGGATTTTTTATTTATTTAATCCATTTTAGAATAAGGCTGTAACATAACAAAATGTGGAAAAAGTCAAGTGGTCTGAATACTTTCCAAAAGCACTGTACTCCTTACAGCTGTTTGTCCTCGTGTCCTGTGGCTGCCCGGTCGACTTTCCTCGTGCTTTGTGTTGTTCACAGTAAAAATTAAAGGGTTGTGTAATCTGACTTTTGCAGACATATGACCCATCATTGTCACTGATGGAGCTTTTGATGAACTCCACCTCAGCCTCAACCACCTTCACCTCCACCTTCACCTCCACCTCAGCCTCAGCCTCAGCCTCAGCCTCAACCACTTTCACCTCCACCTCCACCTCAGCCTCAACCACCTCCACCTTCACCTCCACCTCAGCCTCAGCCTCAACCACCTCCACCTCCACCTCAGCCTCTGCTCCATGACTCCTTTTGATAGCGTTCTCTTAATCCATAAAAAATATATATTTGTCAAGAAATCCATTCTAAAACAAAAGAACAAATACAGCATATAATTTCACTCCTCTACCTTTACCTCCCCCATGTCCTTTATAAACCGCCTCGACCTTTACCTCCCCCATGTCCTTTATAAACGGACTCTACCTTTACCTCCCCCATGTCCTTTATAAACGGACTCTACCTTTACCTCCCCCATGTCCTTTATAAACCGCCTCTACCTCCCCCACAATCATATTTTTCTTCAATGTCCAATTTGGGGTTAGTTGGACCCTTGCCTCAACATAATTTTTTTAACGGGCCCCCAAGCACCCTCAGACTTGTCTATCAACCAAAGTTATTGAAATGTTTTACAAAACTATTCTGCCCCTTTGCTATGAGACTCGAAATTGAGCTCAGGTGCATCCTGTTTCCATTGATCATCCTTGAAATGTTTTTATAACTTGATTGGAATCCACCTGTGGTAAATTCAATTGATTGGATATGATTTGAAAAAGACACACACATAAGGTCCCACAGTTGACAGTGCATGTCAGAGAAAAAACCAAGTCATGAGGTCGAAGGAATTGTCTGTAGAGCTCCGAGACAGGATTGTGTCGAGGCACAGATCTGGGGAAGGGTACAAAATAATGTCTGTAGCATTGAAGGTCCCCAAGAACAAAGTGACCTCCATCATTCATAAATGGAAGAAGTTTGGAACCACCAAGACTTTTCCTAGAGCTGGCATCCCGGCCACACTAAGCAATTGGGGGAGAAGGGCATTGGTCAGGGAGGTGATCAAGAACCCGATGGTCACACTGACAGAGCTCTAGAGTTCCTCTGTGGAGATGGGAGAACCTTCCAGAAGGACAACCATCTCTGCAGCACCTGACAGAGCTTGAGATGATCTGCAGAGAAGAATGGGAGAAATTCCCCAAATACAGGTGTGCATGTAGCGTCATACCGAAGGATAATCAATGTTGTAATCTCTGCCAAAGGTGCTTCAACAAAGTACTGAGTAAAGAGTCTGAAAACTTATGTAAATGTGATATTTCAGTTTTTTATTTTTAAAACATTTGCTAACATTTCTAAAAAACTGTTTTTGCTTTGTCGTTATGGGGTATTGTGTGTAGACGAGGGAAAAAATAATTTAATACATTTTAGAATAAGGCTGTAACGTTACAAAATGTGTAAAAAGTCAAGGGGTCTGAATACTTTCCGTAGACACTGTATGCGTCCTAAACATGAACGATGGGACCACCTCAAAAGTGTGTATCATCAGAAAGATGCTGGAGCACAAGGGCCATGAGAATTCACACTCAGGGAATGTGACAAACCGCATCCACCCAGACCTGTTTGCATATTTTGAGATCTTGGCTCTTCAAGGCAAGGCATGAAATTGCTAACAGTATGAATAGGGCGAAGAGCAGTGGGTGGTGGACAGGTGATTCATCCCATCTCTCAGGGACATCCTGTATCTAAAGAATCGAATGAAGACCCTGGACAGGCATCATGAAAACTAATTGAGTGTTGACTCGTTTCTGAAAACAAACCTTAAGAGTGAGATATTGTACTATCAGCCTCTCTGCAGAGCAACAGGTCAACCACTGATACTCATATTTCAAAATGCAGAGCAGAGGCAGAAAATGTTGCAGTGTGGGAAGAGTCTACTTTCCATGGACGCTTCATATTCTGGTTAGCATGGGAATAACTTGAGACCTACATTTTATAATAAATAACAATTTACATTATACAATAAATATACATCAATAATATTACAATTATATATTTCAGGCCTCACAGCTTATGGTTATGCAGTCTAGGCACTAGTTGGCAGGAATGAAAGTGGGCATGGCTTCCCGGTGGCAACATTCATCATCATTGAAGAGATCCAGAAAAAACGTTGCCTTCTGCCTGAGAAAGATCTGGACAGCTGCTCACGACTAAGACAAGGTATTTGTACTACTTCTCATTGACAACTGTGTTTCAAGTTGTTTTCTATAGTTTCCATGACTCTAAATGTAACATGTTATACCTATTCTGTCTTATTGTTCCATTTAGGGCCTTTATGATTGACAAGGTTATGAAGGAAGTGGTCTTCTGTGCTGTTACCATGTCCTGCAGGTAAAATAAGATTATGAATAAATGTGTTTGACCAAATGAATGTGTATTGCATTTGTAACCGATGTGAAATGGCTCGCTAGTTAGCGGTGGTGCGCGCTAATAGCATTTCAATCGGTGACGTCACTCGCTTTGAGACTTTGAAGTAGTAGTTCCCCTTGCTTTGCAAGGGCCGCGGCCTTTGTGGAGCGATGGGTAACGATACTTCGTGGGTGACTGTTGTTGATGTGTGCAGAGGGTCCCTGGTTCGTGCCCGGGGCGAGGGAACGGACTAAAGTTCAACTTTTACATTGGTGCCGTGTCCCGGATCACTGGTTGCTGCGGAAAAGGAAGAGATCGAAAGGGGGGTGTGTGTAACCGATGTGAAATGGCTCGCTAGTTAGCGGTGGTGCGCGCTAATAGCATTTCAATCGGTGACGTCACTCGCTTTGAGACCTTGAAGTAGTAGTTCCCCTTGCTCTGCAAGGGCCGCGGCCTTTGTGGAGCGATGGGTAACGATACTTCGTGGGTGACTGTTGTTGATGTGTGCATAGGGTCCCTGGTTCGTGCCCGGGGCGAGGGAACGGACTAAAGTTCAACTGTTACATTGGTGCCGTGTCCCGGATCACTGGTTGCTGCGGAAAAGGAAGAGATCGAAAGGGGGGTGAGTGTAACCGATGTGAAATGGCTCGCTAGTTAGCGGTGGTGCGCGCTAATAGCATTTCAATCGGTGACGTCACTCGCTTTGAGACCTTGAAGTAGTAGTTCCCCTTGCTCTGCAAGGGCCGCGGCCTTTGTGGAGCGATGGGTAACGATACTTTATGGGTGACTGTTGTTGATGTGTGCAAAAGGTCCCTGGTTCGCGCCCGGGTCGGGGCGAGGGGACGGACTAAAGTTCAACTGTTACACATTAATGAAGTTTAGGGTAATAAGTTAGACATTTCTTCCGAGGGTTATACACTGCTCAAAAAAATAAATAGGGATTAGGGTAGGGTAGGGATTTCCTTGTCTCATCGCGCTCCAGCGACTCCTGTGGCGGGCTGGGCGCAGTGCGCGCTAACCAAGGGGGCCAGGTGCACGGTGTTTCCTCCGACACATTGGTGCGGCTGGCTTCCGGGTTGGAGGCGCGCTGTGTTAAAGAAGCAGTGCGGCTTGGTTGGGTTGTGCCTCGGAGGACGCATGGCTTTCGACCTTCGTCTCTCCCGAGCCCGTACGGGAGTTGTAGCGATGAGACAAGATAGTAATTACTAGCGATTGGATACCACAAAAATTGGGGAGAAAAGGGGGTAAAAAATAAAAATAAATAAATAAATAAAGGGAACACTAAAATAACACATCCTAGATCTGAATTAATGAAATATTCTTATTAAATACTTTTTTCTTTACATAGTTGAATGTGCTGACAACAAAATCACACAAAAATGATCAATGGAAATCAAGTTTATCAACCCATGGAGGTCTGGATTTGGAGTCACACTCAAAATTAAAGTGGAAAACCTCACTACAGGCTGATCCAACTTTGATGTAATGTCCTTAAAACAAGTCAAAATGAGGCTCAGTAGTGTGTGTGGCCTCCACGTGCCTGTATGACCTCCCTACAACGCTTGGGCATGCTCCTGATGAGGTGGCGGATGGTCTCCTGAGGGATCTCCTCCCAGACCTGGACTAAAGCATCCGCCAACTTCTGGACAGTCTGTGGTGCAACGTGGTGTTGGTGGATGGAGCGAGACATGATGTCCCAGATGTGCTCAATTGGATTCAGGTCTGGGGAACGGGCGGGCCCGTCCATAGCATCAATGCCTTCCTCTTGCAGGAACTGCTGACACACTCCAGCCACATGAGAATCTGGACTTCCGGGTTGGAGCGAGTAGTCGCATTTCGCTTCGCTCCACAGGTAGTATTACATTTCATTTCATTTCATTTCATTACAGTACAACGGTTTGATTTGTTTGATCTTAGCACTTTTTTTCTTAGCTAGCTACATAGCCGTCTTTGTATCTAAGATAATTGTGTAGTTTAGATTATTATCGAATTATCGAATCTTCTAACGTTGTCAACACTGCTAGCTAGCCAGCTAGCCAACTTCTACCGAAACAGTACAACGGAACGATTTGATTAGTGTAGTGTTAGCTAGCTACATAGTTGTCTTTGCTCTCTTTGTATCTAAGATAATTGTGTAGTTTAGAGAAATTATCTAGCCAGTTATCGAGGTTACCTAGCCAGTTATCGAGGCTACCTAGCCAGCAACACTTTCAAACAAAGTCAACAACGCAGCCACTGCTAGCTAGCCTTCTTCACCAGCCTGCAGTACTGTATCATTTTAATCATTTTAGTCAATTAGATTTTTGCAACGTAAGCTTAACTTTCTGAACATTCGAGACGTGTAGTCCACTTGTCATTCCAATCTCCTTTGCATTAGCGTAGCCTCTTCTGTAGCCTGTCAACTATGTGTCTGTCTATCCCTGTTCTCTCCTCTCTGCACAGACCATACAAACGCTTCACACCGCGTGGCCGCTGCCACCCTAACTTGGTGGTCCCAGCGCGCACGACCCACGTGGAGTTCCAGGTCTCCGGCAGCCTCTGGAACTGCCGATCTGCGGCCAACAAGGCAGAGTTCATCCCAGCCTATGCTTCCCTCCAGTCCCTCGACTTCTTGGCACTGACGGAAACATGGATTACCACAGATAACACTGCTACTCCTACTGCTCTCTCCTCGTCTGCCCACGTGTTCTCGCAAACCCCGAGAGCTTCTGGTCAGCGGGGTGGTGGCACTGGGATCCTCATCTCTCCCAAGTGGACATTCTCTCTTTCTCCCCTGACCCATCTGTCTATCGCCTCCTTTGAATTCCATGCTGTCACAGTTACCAGCCCTTTCAAGCTTAACATCCTTATCATTTATCGCCCTCCAGGTTCCCTTGGAGAGTTCATCAATGAGCTTGACGCCTTGATAAGTTCCTTTCCTGAGGATGGCTCACCTCTCACAGTTCTGGGTGACTTTAACCTCCCCACGTCTATATTTGACTCATTCCTCTCTGCCTCCTTCTTTCCACTCCTCTCCTCTTTTGACCTCACCCTCTCACCTTCCCCCCCTACTCACAAGGCAGGCAATACGCTTGACCTCATCTTTACTAGATGCTGTTCTTCCACTAATCTCATTGCAACTCCCCTCCAAGTCTCCGACCACTACCTTGTATCCTTTTCCCTCTCGCTCTCATCCAACACTTCCCACTCTGCCCCTACTCGGATGGTACCGCGCCGTCCCAACCTTCGCTCTCTCTCCCCCGCTACTCTCTCCTCTTCCATCCTATCATCTCTTCCCCCTACTCAAACCTTCTCCAACCTATCTCCTGATTCTGCCTCCTCAACCCTCCTCTCCTCCCTTTCTGCATCCTTTGACTCTCTATGTCCCCTATCCTCCAGGCCGGCTCGGTCCTCCCCTCCTGCTCCGTGGCTCGACGACTCATTGCGAGCTCACAGAACAGGGCTCCGGGCAGCCGAGCGGAAATGGAGGAAAACTCGCCTCCCTGCGGACCTGGCATCCTTTCACTCCCTCCTCTCTACATTTTCCTCTTCTGTCTCTGCTGCTAAAGCCACTTTCTACCACTCTAAATTCCAAGCATCTGCCTCTAACCCTAGGAAGCTCTTTGCCACCTTCTCCTCCCTCCTGAATCCTCCTCCCCCTCCCCCCCCCCCCTCCTCCCTCTCTGCAGACGACTTCGTCAACCATTTCGAAAAGAAGGTCGACGACATCCGATCCTCGTTTGCTAAGTCAAACGACACCGCTGGTTCTGCTCACACTGCCCTACCCTGTGCTTTGACCTCTTTCTCGCCTCTCTCTCCAGATGAAATCTCGCGTCTTGTGACGGCCGGCCGCCCAACAACCTGCCCGCTTGACCCTATCCCCTCCTCTCTTCTCCAGACCATTTCCGGAGACCTTCTCCCTTACCTCACCTCGCTCATCAACTCATCCTTGACCGCTGGCTACGTCCCTTCCGTCTTCAAGAGAGCGAGAGTTGCACCCCTTCTGAAAAAACCTACACTCGATCCCTCCGATGTCAACAACTACAGACCAGTATCCCTTCTTTCTTTTCTCTCCAAAACTCTTGAACGTGCCGTCCTTGGCCAGCTCTCCTGCTATCTCTCTCAGAATGACCTTCTTGATCCAAATCAGTCAGGTTTCAAGACTAGTCATTCAACTGAGACTGCTCTTCTCTGTGTCACGGAGGCGCTCCGCACTGCTAAAGCTAACTCTCTCTCCTCTGCTCTCATCCTTCTAGACCTATCGGCTGCCTTTGATACTGTGAACCATCAGATCCTCCTCTCCACCCTCTCCGAGCTGGGCATCTCCGGCGCGGCCCACGCTTGGATTGCGTCCTACCTGACAGTTCGCTCCTACCAGGTGGCGTGGCGAGAATCTGTCTCCGCACCACGTGCTCTCACCACTGGTGTCCCCCAGGGCTCTGTTCTAGGCCCTCTCCTATTCTCGCTATACACCAAGTCACTTGGCTCTGTCATATCCTCACATGGTCTCTCCTATCATTGCTATGCAGACGACACACAATTAATCTTCTCCTTTCCCCCCTCTGATAACCAGGTGGTGAATCGCATCTCTGCATGTCTGGCAGACATATCAGTGTGGATGACGGATCACCACCTCAAGCTGAACCTCGGCAAGACGGAGCTGCTCTTCCTCCCGGGGAAGGACTGCCCGTTCCATGATCTCGCCATCACGGTTGACAACTCCATTGTGTCCTCCTCCCAGAGCGCTAAGAACCTTGGCGTGATCCTGGACAACACCCTGTCGTTCTCAACTAACATCAAGGCGGTGGTCCGTTCCTGTAGGTTCATGCTCTACAACATTCGCAGAGTACGACCCTGTCTCACACAGGAAGTGGCGCAGGTCCTAATCCAGGTACTTGTCATCTCCCGTCTGGATTACTGCAACTCGCTGTTGGCTGGGCTCCCTGCCTGTGCCATTAAACCCCTACAACTCATCCAGAACGCCGCAGCCCGTCTGGTGTTCAACCTTCCCAAGTTCTCTCACGTCACCCCGCTCCTCCGCTCTCTCCACTGGTTTCCAGTTGAAGCTCGCATCCGCTACAAGACCATGGTGCTTGCCTACGGAGCTGTGAGGGGAACGGCACCTCCGTACCTTCAGGCCCTGATCAGGCCCTACACCCAAACAAGGGCACTGCGTTCATCCACCTCTGGCCTGCTCGCCTCCCTACCTCTGAGGAAGTACAGTTCCCGCTCAGCCCAGTCAAAACTGTTCGCTGCTCTGGCACCCCAATGGTGGAACAAACTCCCTCACGACGCCAGGTCAGCGGAGTCAATCACCACCTTCCGGAGACACCTGAAACCCCACCTCTTTAAGGAATACCTAGGATAGGATAAAGTAATCCTTCTAACCCCCCCCCCCTTAAAAGATTTAGATGCACTATTGTAAAGTGGTTGTGCCACTGGATATCATAAGGTGAATGCACCAATTTGTAAGTCGCTCTGGATAAGAGCGTCTGCTAAATTACTTAAATGTAAATGTAAACATGAGGTCTAGCATTGTCTTGCATTAGGAGGAACCCAGGGCCAACCGCAGCAGCATATGGTCTCACAAGGGGTCTGAGGATCTCATCTCGGTACCTAATGGCAGTCAGGCTACCTCTGGCGAGCACATGGAGGGCTGTGCGGCCCCCCAAAGAAATGCCAACCTACACCATGACTGACCCACCGCCAAACCGGTCATGCTGGAGGATGTTGCAGGCAGCAGAACATTCTCCACGGCGTCTCCAGACTCTGTCACGTCTGTCACGTGCTCAGTGTGAACCTGCTTTCATCTGTGAAGAGCACAGGGCGCCAGTGGCGAATTTGCCAATCTTGTTGTTCTCTGGCAAATGCCAAACGTCCTGCACGGTGTTGGGATGCAAGCACAACCCCCACCTGTGGACGTCGGGCCCTCATACCACCCTCATGGAGTCTGTTTCTGACCGTTTGAGCAGACACATGCACATTTGTGGCCTGCTGGAGGTCATTTTGCAGGGCTCTGGCAGTGCTCCTCCTGCTACTCCTTGCACAAAGGCGGAGGTAGCGGTCCTGCTGCTGGGTTGTTGCCCTCTTACGGCCTCCTCCACGTCTCCTGATGTACTGGCCTGTCTCCTGGTAGCGCCTCCATGCTCTGGACACTACGCTGACAGACACAGCAAACCTTCTTGCCACAGCTCACATTGATGTGCCATCCTGGATGAGCTGCACTACCTGAGCCACTTGTGTGGGTTGTAGACTCCGTCTCATGCTACCACTAGAGTGAAAGCACCGCCAGCATTCAAAAGTGACCAAAACATCAGCCAGGAAGCATAGGAACTGAGAAGTGGTCTGTGATCACCACCTGCAGAACCACTCCTTTATTGGGGGTGTCTTGCTAATTGCCTATAATTTCCACCTGTTGTCTATTCCATTTGCACAACAGCATGTGAAATTTATTGTCAATCAGTGTTGCTTCCTAAGTGGACAGTTTGATTTCACAGAAGTGTGATTGACTTGGAGTTACATTGTGTTGTTTAAGTGTTCCCTTTATTTTTTTGAGCAGTGTATATTTTGCAGCCTGTAATGCATTGGATTACCACCTAGGACTCAGGAATAACAGGACAGGATCACATTCATGATCATCAGTGAATAGATGAGTCTTTATTAAAAAAAACACATGAAGGGATTGTGGCTTAATTTATTCAGATAAGCCAATTTGATCAAACATTATTTTGCCTTTAATTTAATTGATCATTTACACAGGAAATGATTACCTCATAGAAGTAGACTTGTACAGCAACGACAGTACATACTACATACAACCTTCAAGGGGTAAAGCTCTCTCCTGAAAAGGACTAAGTGATGCTTTTATACCTTTCAAGGGTGCTTTCCCTGTCACAGTTACATGTCAATGCCTTTCCTGTCTTTTGATTGGTTTTTACATTCCTTGAAATGGATCCCATTATTTTCTGACATTGTCCTAATTTTGTGAGTACACAAAGATAGGTGCCTTTTTATGTTTTCTGTTAAAACTGTATTTTCACAGGAGAAAGATTAATGAAGATGCTTCAGGATCATTGGAGGAACCACTTCCCTATCCCTTTGGCTTACCTAAAAATAACTGGTTCCCTTGTTCTCCTATGTGGGCTGACCACTGGAGGAAGTTCTTCCACGAGAACAGCAACACCAACAATCTCACCGAGAGGAATTTAATTATCTTAAAATGTTACATAACATTAACAATGCCAATTATTAAATTCAAGAGGGTCAGAATTTGATCTATGGAGTATAGCTTTGTGCACACCATCACAGTCTTGGGATTTTATATTTTAGCACAGATTTTTCCTGCACTTGAAATATCAGTTTCTGAAGGGTACTGCCAATCGGAGACTAGATGATTTTCTGAAACTCCTTGCAAGTCAGGTGAATGGATATTTCAGGTATTTAGATGTTTCCCCCCCAACTAACACACCACTGTAACAACATTGCAATATATTTTCCTGTACAGGCACATGGCACATTGAACATGTTTAATTTAGGAAACAAATAACACCTGCCTATTTCTCGTCGCTTGCCTCTATGGCCTCTATTACACATATTTTTTATAGTTTATGCTGTTACATCTAACCTCGTGGAGTAAAAAGTGTGATCAGCTGTCTTCTTTATAACCTTGTCAGTCACGTTTCTTCGATTCTGCCTGGTCACGCCATACCTTTTATTGCCTTTAAATTACTTTAAATGGCTTACCCCAACATTCATATATGGAAAAAAGAAAATGCCAAACTACATTTTCAAGTTTCAAGTTTTAATGTCACATGCACAAGTACAGCTAAATGCCCTTCTTGCAAACTCAAAACCCAACAATCCAATAATCAATAACAATGTATCAAAACCCCCCCAAAAAACATGAGAAAAAAGAATAAGACATATGTGACTGACCAGCTCAAATCGGTCTTATGTAGCAAAATTTGAATTTTATTTTATTTTTTACATTGGATAAAAGCAGAGACTCAGAGCTACAAAATGGTATATCAAACACTGCATTTGAGGAACAATGGGAAAGTAATTCTGCTTTGAAAGTTGATTAACTTGTAAACTCATTTTTGAGACAAGGGCCTTTGAATATTTGGTACCTGCTGGAGAGCTCTCCTTTGTCTACACCCATTCAGCATTGTTCACACCCTCTTAAGCCATCCCCACCCATCTCTTTAATGATTCACATGTGAGGTCATGTTGTAAAGCATCTGTGTGTAGCTGGTGAGATGAGTCAGGTGCAGGACAGCAGATATGAGTAATGAAAGCAAATTTTACTCAAATATATCACAATACACGTCATATAAATACAAGCCACAAATGCGGACAGCAATACAATAAACAATTACTCACAAACAAACATGGGGGAACAGAGGGTTAAATAATGAACAAGTCCTTGGGGGATTGAAACCAGGTGTGTAAGACAAAGACAAGACAAATGGAAAATTAAAAGTGGATCGGCGATGGCTAGAAGGCCGGTGACGTCAACCGCCGAACGCCGCCCGAACAAGGAGAGGGACCGACTTCAGTGGAAGTCGTGACAGTACCCCCCCTGGAGCTGCGCGCCGACACCAACCTCGGGGACGACCCGGGGGACGAGGTGCAGGGCAATCCAGATGGAGACGGTGGAACTCCCGCAGCAACGAAGGGTCCAAGACGTCCTCCACCGGCACCCAGCATCTCTCCTCCGGACCGTACCCCTCCCACTCCACGAGGTACTGAAGGCCCCTCGCCCGACGCCTTGAGTCCAGGATGGCTCGAACAGCATACGCCGGGGCCCCCTCGATGTCCAGAGGGGTCAGAGGAACCTCCCACACCTCAGACTCCTGTAGTGGACCAGCCACCACCAGCCTGAGGAGGGACGCATGGAACGAGGGATTAATACGGTAATCTGGGGGAAGCTGTAACCTGTAGCATACCTCTTTCAGTCTCCACAGGACTTTGAATGGTCACACAAACCGCGGACCCAGCTTCCGGCAGGGCAGACGAAGGGGCAAGTTTCGGGTCGAGAGCCAGACCCGGTGTCCCGGTGCGAACACAGGGGCCTCACTGCGGTGGCGGTCAGCGCTCGCCTTCTGCCGCACCGTTGCAGGTGCACATGGGCGGCGTCCCAGGTCTCCTCCGAGCGCTTAAACAATTTGTGCACCTCAGGAGCTTCGATCTGGCTCTGATGCCAAGGTGCCGGAACCGGCTGATACCCCAATACGCACTGGAAGGGAGAGAGGTTAGTGGAGGAGTGGCGGAGTGAGTTTTGGGCCATCTCTGCCCAGGGGATGAACGCCGCCCACTCCCCCAGCCGGTCCTGGCAATATGACCGCAGAAACCTACCCACATCATGGTTTACTCTCTCCACCTGCCCGTTACTCTCGGGGTGAAAACCTGAGGTGAGGCTGACCGAGACCCCAGACGTTCCATGAACGCTCTCCAGACCCTGGATGGGAACTGGGGACCCCGATCAGAGACTATGTCCTCAGGCACCCCGTAGTGCCGGAAGACATGAGTGAACAGGGCCTCCACAGTCTGTAGGGCCGTAGGGAGACCGGGCAAAGGGAGGAGACGGCAGGACTTAGAAAACCGATCCACAACGACCAGGATCGTGGTGTTGCCCTGTGAGGAAGGAAGATCCGTCAAGAAGTCCACCGACAGGTGTGACCACAGCCATTGTGGAACGTGTAGGGATTGTAACTTCCCTCTGGGCAGGTGCCTGGGAGCCTTGCACTGGGCGCACACAGCAGGAGGAAACATAAACCCTCACGTTCTTGGCCAAGGTGGACCACCAGTACTTTGCACTAAGGCAACGCACCGTCCGACCGATGCCAGGATGACCAGAGGAGGGTGACGTGTGGGCCCAATAGATCAAACGGTCGCGGACAGCAGACAGAACGTACAGGCACCCAGCTGGACACTGGGGGGGAGTGGGCTCTGTGAGTAACGCTCGCTTCCAGCTCCCACACCACCGGTGCCACCAGGCAAGAGGCCGGAAGTATGGGAGTGTGATCCATGGACCGCTCCTCTGTGTCATACATCCGGGACAGTGCATTTGCCTTAGCGTTCTGGGAACCTGGTCTGTAGGACAGAGTGAAAACGGGTAAAGAACATGGCCCACCTTGTCTGGCGAGGGTTCAGTCTCCTCGCCGCCTGGATGTACTCCAGATTGCGGTGGTTAGTCCAGATGAGGAAAGGGTGTTTAGCCCCCTCAAGCCAATGTCTCTACTCCTTCAGAGCCTTGACAACAACCAACAGCTCCCGGTCCCCCACATCATAGTTTCGCTCCGCCGGGCTGAGCTTCTGCGAAAAGAAAGCACAGGGGCGAAGCTTTGGTGGCGTGCCCAAGCGCTGAGAGAGCACGGCTCCAATCCCAGCCTCGGACGCATCTACCTCCACTATGAACGCCAAAGAGGGATCCGGATGAGCCAGCACGGGAGCCGAGGTAAACAGAGCCTTCAGGTGACCAAAGGCCCTGTCCGCCTCAGCCGACCACTGCAGTCGCACCGGTCCCCCCTTCAGCAGTGAGGTAATGGGAGCCACTACCTGACCAAAACCCCGGATAAACCTCCGGTAGTAGTTGGCAAACCCTAGAAACCGCTGCACCTCCTTTGCCGTGGTGCGCAGCACCTCCCAGCTCCATGGGCGTCGGAGCGGAGGTGCTGGGGGATGGAACTGAGAGGCCCCGATCCGGACGTCCGCGGGCAGCCAGTAGGTTGTCCAGCCGGATGGACAGATCCACCAGCTGGTCCAACGTGAGGTTGGTGTCTCGGCAAGCCAACTCCCAATGAACGTCCTCGCGCAGACTGCACCGGTAGTGATCGATCAGGGCCCTGTTGTTCCATCCCGCGCTGGCGACCAGAGTCAGAAAGTCCAAAGCGAAATCCTGCGCGCTCGTCCCCTGCCTCAGGTGGAACAGACGTTCACTCTGCGTAATGGTCCATCTCCTTCACTCCATACGGCGTTAGCCCACTCCAGGGCTTTGCCTGAGAGGCAGGAGACGAGGGCGGACACGCTCTTACGTTCCGAAGGAGCCGGGTGGACGGTCGGCAGGTAGAGCTCCAGCTGGAGTAGGAACCCCTGGCATCCGGCAGCCGTCCCATCATACTCCCTCGGGAGCGCGAGCCGAATCCCGCTGGGACCGGGTGAAGGAGGGGTGGACAGTGGGGCCTGCTGTAGTGGGGCTGGTGAAGGCGCTGGATGACCTCCTCTCTCCCAACGATCCATCGTCTGCAGCACGCGATCCATGGCGGTGCCCAAACGTTGCAACATGGTCGTGTGCTGCTGGACACGCTCCTCTACCGCCACAATGAGGGCGTCTGCTCCTGCTGACTCCAGTCGATGGTGAGTAATTCTGTAAAGCGTCTGTGTGTAGCTGGTGAGATGAGTCAGGCGCAGGACAGCAGATATGAGTAAAGAAAGCAAATTTTACTCAAATATATCACAATACACGTCGTATAAATACAAGGCCACAAATACGTTCCGCAATACAATAAACAATTACTCACAAACAAATATGTGGAACAGAGGGTTAAATAATGAACAAGTAATTGGGGGATTGAAACCAGGTGTGTAAGACAAAGACAAAACAAATGGAAAATGAAGAGTGGATCGGCGATGGCTAGAAGGCCGGTGACGTCAACCGCAGAACGCCGCCCGAACAAGGAGAGGGATCGACTTCGGCGGAAGTCGTGACACATGTACTAAACAGTGAGTAGTGTAGTAAAGATTAAGGTTAAAAGTGGTAGTAGCCTACATTAAGGAACAATTCCAGTTAAACAGAAAGAGCCCAGATAAAAAATATGTTATAAATATTAGATGACACTTACCCAGACACACTTGTCTAAATTGATGGGTAATGTGAAATAAATGCTATAACCCCCAGCCACACCCAGTGGTGGAAAAAGTACTAAATTGTCATACTTGAGTAAAAGTATAAATCATTTCAAATGCCTTATATTAAACCAGATGGCACAAATCTAATTTTTATTTGATTGTTTTTATTGACGGATAGCGAGGGGCACAATGTAGTTAAGTATCCAAATTAAAAGTAAAAGTATAAATCATTTCAAATGCCTTATATTAAACCAGACGGCACAATTGTATTTTATTTTTTTTGTATCCCATACATAAGTTAAGGCCATGCAACCTGAGTTGAAACCTGCGTGAGGTGAACATGTACAGTACATAAACAGATGCATGCGCCATATATGTATGTGGTGGACACTTGATACGGTCACATGATATTGTTGTGGTATGTCACAAAATCATGTTATGACCACACATCAATATTCATTTTATATAGCAATATTTTGCTAAGTCTTGCTAAGTGGATGGTGTCTACAGAAAGTGTAAACGGTACAGCCAAATGGTTACTTGCATAGTACATATTACATATGTTATGATTATGCTTTGAGCTTTGTCAATTTGCATAGTAATAATAGTAATAATCATTATCTTTATTTCTTGGCACCTTTAATATAAAGGTCCCAAATGTGCTATTCTAATTAGCATTTAAAAACAAAACAATGCAGAGATTATGACAAAACAGAAGAAATATTATGATTACAATTTAAGCAACATTTATTTGAAAAATGTCAAACAGAAATACCATGCAAATTTTAGAAAAAGGTGAGTTAGAATTCGCCTACAAATCTGGATTTAATGTTTGTGTCTTATGTATGTTGACTGGGTTGCATTTGTAGTCTACTGCATTCAACCCAACCCCTCTGAATCAGAGGATATGGTAACTGTACCCTGAATGTCAGGTGCTTTCCATGGGGTGGAGGATTTTGTCATGTTTTGATTTAATTAATTGCTCAATCTCCTGGAAAGCACCTGGCTCCATACTCTGGACATTCCCCTAGCTGTGTCTGTCTCTTCCAGAGAGTAAAACAATTTGACAATTGATATAGTAGGCTTACGCTATTGTAGGTGTAAACCTGAATGTCAGGAGCTTTCCTTGGGGTGGGAGATTTTAGTTTCGATAAATTGCTCAATCTCCTGGAAATTAGCAAATTTACTTCATCCTCTAGACCCCTCAAATTATAATGTGGAGTTCGAAGCCAGTTCCACTGCTTTAATTTTTTTTATTCCCGCTGTTCAGAGACTGATATAGACCCGGGACCCCAGGTGCGTTTATTCACGTAAAAAAAACAGCAGTAGATACCTCGTAGGATAATAATTAAATACCCATGCTCTTAACATTCGCCTGCGTGCCTCTTCAAAATGTATTTTTTTGAACTTGACAATTAATATTAACAGCAACCACATGAAGGCAACGGTGACATGAGATTTCTGTCAACTAAATGTAGCCTATTTCGACATAGGAAGAATATTAGTGAGACTAATTTAGACATTAGCGCAGTCAAGACTCAGAGCACACTCAAAAACTATCGGACTATGCATTATTTTAGGAGGAAAATGTAGGGTATCCTTGAAGAAAAATAGGTGATAATTAAAGATTTCTATGCCTAAACATGACTTTAAAATACATGAATTGATAAGTAATTGGGGTCCGTGGGCAAACAAAGGGCTGGGAATAGCCATGTCTTATAATAATAATAATAGGCTTGTCTACGTTTCCACAATCATAATAAGATGTTATTTGTTATAACTAGCCTTGTAGTTCCAATATTAGATCTCACAATCATAATAAGATGTTATTTGTTATAACTAGCCTTGTAGTTCCAATATTAGATCTCACAATCATAATAAGATGTTATTTGTTATAACTAGCCTTGTAGTTCCAATATTAGATCTCACAATCATAATAAGATGTCATTTGTTATAACTAGCCTTGTAGTTCCAATATTAGATCTCACAATCATAATAAGATGTTATTTGTTATAACTAGCCTTGTAGTTCCAATATTAGATCTCACAATTATAAGAAGATGTTATTTGTTGTTCTTAGCCTAGTAGGTCTTATATTAGGTCTAATAGCTATATCTATTGACTAAAATAAAATACGTTTTACAACCAGAATGACTCTTTGTATTACAATGGTCGTCTCTTTCAGTCAATAAATACTGACGTTGTGAAACGTCATCTCTTTTAGTCAATAGATATGGCTAGTCTAATGTAGTCTATCGCACATTCAGTACAGTACAAAATTAATTGTTACAAATTATCTCTATCCATGAATGGCCTACACAAACGCAACCTACCACGAACAACCTCCAAAAGCCTAGGCCCTATATTAAATTATGTTCCAAAATATGTGTAGCCATTGAATACCAAGTCTAGCATTCAAATCAATCTCCACTGGAATCCCCAAAAAAGCCAGGTCCTTTGTCGAAGAGCAAACCAACGAACATATATATCCTGTCGTCTGTGAGTTCTGTAGCTTTTATAGAAATGGTATACCCACCCACACATAGCGGAATGAGGGCTTGCGCTAGTCTTAGTCACAGAAACACAATCCTTATCCTTTCTTCAATCATTGCGCGGCCGGTCTGGACTTTCCAAGCAGGATAAACTAGTTCCGCGGATATTTTGGGGACTTTCCAGTTGCAGGCTGGAACTGGAAAGTCCCCGGTAAACAGCACCGTTAAACGTTTCCTGGATGTTGTCACCTTAACAGTAAATCAGTGACAAGTCTCAGCCACTTACAACTTCCCACCGTTCTGAGATGCGACACGCCACCAATCATAGCACCAACGCAGCAGCCACTGTGCTCAGAAAATAAATGTTGCATAAACCCTATTTGCACAGGATTTGTTTTACTTGGGAGATAGTTATGTAATTATGTGCATGATAAAAAAAAAATTATCACCATATCCGTAATTTAAATCCCGTCCAAATCTGCCATGTCGGTCATTTTTACATGGAGTCTACAATTTTTCGACTAAATCCAAGGTCCTTTGATAATAGCCTACTAGTGCGAATCGACAGGCCTGTGTTTTGAGAGAGATGTCTGTGCTCGCTGTTTGAGCAAGAAAACCATCTGATTCCAAAAAATGTATGGTTAAAACGAAGTGCTGCTCATAGCCTACATATGAAGGGACTACATGTAGCCTATCATTTCACAGTGAATGCTTTTGTTTATACATTTTGTGCCAATTCATTGAACATTGCAAAATGTGTCAGTAAAAAATATTGCGCCTATTTAATGCAACACTTGCGCTTAATATATTGCAAAGTAGCATTAAAACGGAGGTAAACTTTTGTAAATGACAAGTTCTCTTTCTCATCCATAGCCGAAATACTGATATCAAGTGCCAGCGTGCTTTTGTGTTGTTTAGTTCCAAGTCTGCAGGATAATGCCCGAGAAGCCACCGTTTGGAGGATATATTGTTGGTGTATTGGTGTTGTTTCCTCTCGGGCCGCCAAACATGCCAATATATCCTCCAAACACCGGCTTCGAGGGCATCATCATTTTTATACAACTAGTTATCAACATATTCAAATATTGATAGACATATTTTCATTAAAAACGTTATTTTGATGTATTTAATCATACTATTTCATCCTTCCACAAGACACATTCTCGACACAAAAAGGATTTCAAATCAAATTTTATTTGTCACATACACATGGTTAGCAGATGTTAATGCGAGTATTGCGAAATGCTTGTTGTTCTTTCTATCGGTTTGGTCGCCAGAGACGCTACCCAGTCGTTAAGTCTTTTGTTCTGTATCTACGGATGCGACCCAGTCATTCTTTCTAAAAGTTATTTTGCCATACTGGCTGGCAACGTTCTTATCCCTTGCTAGCTAACGTAAACTCACCCCATTCCGTACAAATGTGCGTAACCGCGGCATTCAAACGAGGCTACAAAGAAAACTAATGGGACTGTAGCGACTGTGTTGACTTCAAAATCGGGGGTGTGAACTAGGTTTCTATTCAAGCGTTGGTCGACATGGTAATGGCTCTATAGTATTGAAGAAAAGTTGAAAAAACTGACCCTTCGTTACATCTTGACGTGTCATGTCGTAACGTACAGCACGCATAAAGCAACTCTTTCTGTCTTACAATCTCTCTCCACCAGGTGTAGCACTTCTCTCATCATTTAAAAACAAGAAATAGACAGTGACGGGGGTAAGGGGGGGATACCTAGTAATTTTTTCGTCATCATTGCATGCGATCATCATTCTCAAAGCCGCTGTTAACTTCTAATATCACTTTAGCACCGCCCTAAAAACCCGATTCAAATTCGACACAAACCTTCAAATAGGTATGCAATGACACATTATATAAACTCTTTATAGTGTCTTATTTACATTTTTAGAGGCGATAAGGTGATAAGTTGGACAGATCAAGTGAAAAAAGCAATTTTCCCACACGTCCTTCTCACTATAACGCACTAGTTTCACTTCCCCACCCGTCATTTTTAAAAATCCCCGAAGGAGCTCATTGTCTTCTTGAATTATGCAGAAACGGGAAGGTCTCGGCATGAATTCTGTTGGAAAGGGGAGAAATTGTGCTTTACAATGGTATTGATATTACAGTTGATCTGGAAGTATTACGTTTTTGGGGCGCTAAAATAAGGTCAATTGTACGGACCAAGGCCATGTACGATTTTACGTTAGTCATCTACGGCTAACTTACGGTCACATCAAACAGTGCAACCAGAATAACAAAAAGTAGCTGCATTTGCATTTGTGAAGCTGTTTTCTAGTGATTTATTTGGATACATCCATAACATAACAATTACCTAATGATGCACAATTTCACCTGGCATAGAAAATGTGCTCTCTCGTCAGGACACTGTTGTTCAGTGGAGCTAGCCAACAACACAGCTAACACAATTAATTCAAACTGAAGCTGGAAAGACGGCAAACTAGCTGCACTTCCTTTCATTTTACCTGTTTTCTATTGACACTTCTTTGTATATATTCATAAAAATTATGCTGATTCATGATTTCGACTGGCTGAGAAAAAGCTGCCTGCCTGCCTGTCTCATCCCGACTCCCGACCCCAACATGTTCTGTCACGACTTCTGCCGAAGTCGGGTTCTCTTCTTGTTCGTGCGGTGCTCGGCGTCGCCGGTCTTCTAGCCATCATCGAGCCACTTTTCATTTTCCATGTGTTTTGTCTTGTTTTTCCTCACACCTGGTTTCAATTCCCTCAATCATTTGTTGTGTATTTAACCCTCTGTTCCCCCCCATGTCTTTGTGTGGGACTGTTTATTGTAAGTGCTTGTGCACGTGTTGTTTGGTGCGCGAAACAGGTTTTTGTACCCAATCATTCTTGTTATTTTTATGCCATGGGTTTTGCTATTAAACTGCTCTGGCTATTACCAAATTCTGCTCTCCTGCGTCTGACTTCCCTGCCACAGATTACGCACCCCTTACACGTTCATTACTATGAGACAGCTGAGATCAAATTTCAATACTGAAACAATGTCGCAAATGTCAGATAGACAGTCAGCAAGGTTTATACAAATCTCGCTATTGAAAACCAATTGCTAGTCTCAAAGAAATGGGAGATAATGTCTAGATGCTTTTTACAGTGGAGATCAAGTTGCTGTTGAGTGGAGCAAACTACCATAGCAACTCAAAGCCATACTAACCATAAGCACTTTTGAAAATCATCTCAAAAGCTGGCTAATGTGTGAACAGTAGAATGTTTTGTTGTTTGTATCTCTGTAATCTATGTAATTGTATATGCATTTATGTAAATAATAGGGACCCTAATGGAAACTAGTCCTGAATTTATTGTGCAATCACAGACACATTTTAAAAACTTTGTACTGTGTGTTTGAATTTTTTGAACTGACAAATAAAATCAATCAATCCAAACTGTGCATCGGCCATTTCATGAATGTAAAGAGATATCTCTTACAAAACACCAAAAAGTTTAATGACATTCTGAGATTGCCAAGCCAAGCCTTCGATCCTGGGTAGGCCTACTACAGTGCCTTCAGAAAATATTCATACCCCCTTTTTTTCTCGCACATCTACACACAATACCCCACAATGACAAAGTGAAAACACGTTTTTAGAAATTTTTGCTAATTTATTGAAAATTAAATACAGGAATATAAAATGTACATAAGTATTCACACCCCTCAGTCAATACTTTGTAGATGCAGCTTCGGCAGTGATTACAGCTGTGAGTCTTTCTGGGTAAGTCTCTAGAGCTTTGCACACCTGGATTTTACAATATTTCACATGATTCTTTTTGACATTCTTCAAGCTCTGTCAAGTTGGTTGTTGATCATTGCTAGACAGCCATTTTCAAGTCTTGCCATAGATTTTCAAGCCAGTTTATGTCAAAACTGTAACAAAGCCACTCAGGAACATTCAATGTCGTCTTAGTAAGCAAATCCAGTGTATATTCGTCCTTATGTTTTAGGTTATTGAATTTATCTCCCAGTGCCTGAAGACTGAACCAGGTTGTCCTCTAGGATTTTGCCTGTGCTTAGCTCTATTCTGTTTTTTTTTATCAACAAAAAAAACTCCCTAGTCCTTGCCGATGACAAGCATACAGTACCAATAACATGATGCAGCCACCGCCATAATTGAAAATATGAAGAGTGGTACTCAGTGTTTGGGTTTTCCCCAAACATAACGCTTTGTATTCAGGACATTAAGTAAATTTCTTTGCCACATTTTCTGCAGAAAACGCAAACCATGATATTGAAATGCCCGAAGTCCGTATGCTTTGTTTATTGTTTGTGTACAGAAAACTGTTGGCACAAAAACCTGTTGGTGGAAAATCTGTTGCACATATTTTATATAATTAGAAATATTGTCTATAGCCGGCTTGGATCGTAGTGTGGGTTAATGAAACAGGCAGGAACCCTCAACCATCTAGCCCTTTGTCACGATTGTCAAAGGGACTGAGAGAGGACCAAGGCGCAGCGCGTGGAAAGTACATCTTCTTTTTTTTTTTTTTTAAAGAAGGAACAAACACTATACAAACTACAAAAACAACAAAACAGACGACCGTGAAGCTATACAAACAGAAGTGCTGACACTAAACACTCTGACATAGACAATTCCCCACAAACAGCTAAAGCCTATGGTTGCCTTAAATATGGCTCCCAATCAGAGACAACAATAACCAGCTGTCTCTAATTGAGACCCAATTCAGGCAACCATAGACTTTCCTAGAACCTCCACTCAACCATAGACACAGCTAGACACATTCACTCAACACAAACCCATACACTACACCCAACACCCCCTTTTCCATATAACCACCCAAAACCGACAAAACACAAACATTCCCCATGTCACACCCTGACCTAACTAAAATAATAAAGAAAACAAAGAATAGTAAGGCCAGGGCGTGACACCCTTAGCTCTGCATGGCATCGGCTGTGCCACAAAAGCATGCTGAAGTGGCAAAGTCGATATCCACATTTATAAACACTGGGTCGCTACAGTTATTGTTATTTGTGGTTGTAAACATTATTTAGAGTTGAATCTATGACGGGGGAGGGGGGGTGCCATTTAAGGTAATATATGTTTACAGTACACTGGATGGGTCACGTGAAAACATTTTTTATGTTTTTTCTTTTCTGACACCTTGAGTTGGAACATTTACATGGATTCTCCATTTTCTTACTATAAAATGTAAATAACATTTTATTTGTCACATACACGTGTTTAGCAGATGTTATTGCATGTGTAGCGAAATGCTTGTGTTTCTAGCTCTAACAGTGCAGTAATATCTAACAAGTAATATCTAACAATTTCAAAACAATACACACTAATCTAAATTAAAGGAATTAAGTAAATACTTGGGCGAGCAATGTCAGAGCGGCATAGACTAGGATACAGTAGAATAGGATAGAATACAGTATATGCATATGAGATGAGTAATGCAAAATATGTAAACATTATAATGATCTGACCCTTTTTTTAAATTTCCACCTAAAATTATATTCCCAAATCTAACTACATGTAGCTCAGGACCTGATGCAAGGATATGCATATTCTTGATACCATTTGAAAGGAAACACTTGAAGTTTGTGGAAGAAACTAGCTCCCTGGTGTACAGAAAATACCCGAGCTCTAAAGCAAGCTTCCAGAAAATTGGAACGGAAATGGTGCCACACCAAACTGGAAGTCGTCCGACTAGCTTGGAAAGACAGTACCGTGCAGTATTGAAGAGCCCTTACTGCTGCTCGATCATCCTATTTTTCCAACTTAATTGAGGAAAATAAGAACAATCCTAAATTTCTTTTTGATACTGTCGCAAAGCTAATTAAAAAGCAGCATTCCTGTCACGTTCCTGACCTGTTTTCTGTTGTTTTGTATGTGTTTAGTTGGTCAGGACGTGAGCTGGGTGGGAATTCTATGTTGTGTGTCTAGTCTGTCTGTTTCTATGTCAGCCTAGTGTGGGTTCTCAATCAGAGACAGATGGTAGTCGTTGTCTCTGATTGAGACTCATATATAGGAGGCTTGTTTTGTGTTGGGATTTTGTGGGTGTTTGTTTCCTGTCTCTGTGTTTGTTCTGCACCAGATAGGACTGTCTCGGTTTTCACGGTTTGTTATTTTGTTTGTTGTTTGTAGTGTTAACTTGTTATTATATTAAACATGTTGAGCACTGGCTACGCTGCATTTTGGTCCTCTCTATCACCCCATGAAGAAAGCCGTTACAGAAACACCCACCAAACCCGGACCAAGCAGCATGGCAACGGGCAGCAGCAACAGCAGCAGCGGTGCCAGGAGGAATGGTCATGGGAGGAAATCATAAACGGAAAAGGACCCTGGGCAAAGGTGGGAGAGAATCGCCACTCTTGGGAGGAGAAGGAGGCAGCCACAGCCCAGGAGCGCTGGATTGAGGAGGCAGCACGTAAGAGAGGCTGGAAGCCCGAGAGGCTCACCCAAAAATTTCTTGGGGGGGGGGGGGGGGGCTAAAGGGGCGTTTGGCGAAGCCGGGTTGGATACCTGAGCCAACTCCCTGTGCTTACCGTGGAGTGAGAGGGCGTCGTACTGGTCAGACACCGTGTTATGCGGTAAAGCGCACAGTGTCCCCAGTACGCGTGCTTAGCCCAGTGCGGGCTATTCCACCTTGCCGCACTGGGAGGGCTAGGTTGGGCATCGAGCTGGATGTCATGAAGCCGGCCCAACGTATCTGGCCTCCAGTACGTCTCCTCGGGCCGGCGTACATGGCACCAGCCTTACAGGTGGTGTCCCCGGTTCGCCTGCAAAGCCCAGTGCGGGTTGTTCCACCTCGCCGCACTGGCAGGGCTACGGGGACCATTCAACCTGGTAAGGTTGGAGAGGCTCGGTGCTCAAGACCGCGTGTCGTCCTTCACGGTCCGGTATATCCGGCGCCACCTTCCCGCCCCAGCCCAGTACCACCAGTGCCTACACCACGCACCAGGCTTCCAGTGCATCTCCAGAGCCCTGTTCCTCCTCCCCGCACTCGCCCTGAGGTGCGTGCCCTCAGCCCGGTACCTCCAGTTCCGGCACCACGCATCAGGCCTATAGTGCGTCTCAGCCGGCCAGAGTCTGCCGTCTGCCCAGCGGTGCTTGAACTGTCCGTCTGCCCAGCGCCGTCTGAGCCGTCCGTCTGCCCAGCGCCGCCTGAGCCGTCCGTCTGCCCAGCGCCGCCTGAGCCGTCCGTCTGCCCAGCGCCGCCTGAGCCGTCCGTCTGCCCAGCGCCGCCTGAGCCGTCCGTCTGCCCAGCGCCGCCTGAGCCGTCCGTCTGCCCAGCGCCGCCTGAGCCGTCCGTCTGCCCAGCGCCGCCTGAGCCGTCCGTCTGCCACGAGCCATTAGAGCCGCCCGTCTGTCCCGAGCCATTAGAGCCGTCCGTCAGTCAGGAGCCGCTAGAGCCGTCCGTCAGTCAGGAGCCGCCAGCCAGTCAGGAGCTGCCAGAGCCGCCAGCCAGTCAGGAGCCGCCAGAGACGCCAGCCAGTCAGGAGCCGCCAGAGACGCCAGCCAGTCAGGAGCCGCCAGCCAGTCAGGAGCCGCCAGAGACGCCAGCCAGTCAGGAGCCGCCAGAGACGCCAGCCAGTCAGGAGCCGCCAGAGACGCCAGCCAGTCAGGAGCCGCCAGAGACGCCAGCCAGTCAGGAGCCGCCAGAGACGCCAGCCAGTCAGGAGCCGCCAGAGACGCCAGCCAGTCAGGAGCCGCCTGAGCCGTCCGTCTGCCCAGCGCCGCCTGAGCCGTCCGTCTGCCCAGCGCAGCCTGAGCCGTCCGTCTGCCCAGCGCCGCCTGAGCCGTCCGTCTGCCCAGCGCCGCCTGAGCCGTCCGTCTGCCCAGCGCCGCCTGAGCCGTCCGTCTGCCCAGCGCCGTCTGAGCCGTCCGTCTGCCCAGCGCCGTCTGAGCCTTCCGTCTGCCACGAGCCATTAGAGCCGCCCGTCTGTCCCGAGCCATTAGAGCCGTCCGTCAGTCAGGAGCCGCTAGAGCCGTCCGTCAGTCAGGAGCCGCCAGAGACGCCAGCCAGTCAGGAGACGCCAGAGACGCCAGCCAGTCAGGAGCCGCCAGAGACGCCAGCCAGTCAGGAGCCGCCAGAGACGCCAGCCAGTCAGGAGCCGCCAGCCAGTCAGGAGCCGCCAGAGACGCCAGCCAGTCAGGAGCCGCCAGAGACGCCAGCCAGTCAGGAGCCGCCAGAGACGCCAGCCAGTCAGGAGCCGCCAGAGACGCCAGCCAGTCAGGAGCCGCCAGAGACGCCAGCCAGTCAGGAGCCGCCAGAGACGCCAGCCAGTCAGGAGCCGCCAGAGACGCCAGCCAGTCAGGAGCTGCCAGAGCTGCCCTCCAGTCATGAGCTGCCCTCCAGTCATGAGCTGCCCTCCAGTCATGAGCTACCCTCCAGTCATGAGCTGCCCTCCAGTCATGAGCTGCCCTCCAGTCATGAGCTGCCCTCCAGTCCGGAGCTGCCACTCAGTCCGGAGCTGCCACTCAGTCCGGAGCTGCCACTCAGTCCGGACCTGCCACTCAGTCCGGAGCTGCCACTCAGTCCGGAGTTGTCCCTCTGTCCGGAGTTGTCCCTCTGTCCGAGGTTGTCCCTCTGTCCGGAGTTGTCCCTCTGTCCGGAGTTGTCCCTCTGTCCTGAGCTACCTCTCTGTCCTCTCCGGTACTGCTTGCCGTGTGGTAGCAGAGAAAAGCGGTAGCGGAGCGCCAAGTCTAGGACCAAAAGGCTCCTTAACAACTTCTACCCCCAAGCCATAAGACTGCTGAACAATTATATCGACTTTAGTACATGCTGTCAAAAGGCTGCATTCTGCAACAGATGTATGGACGGGAGTAACAGCAACCTAATTTTATTGACATTTTACATAATTCAGGTGTTCCAAGCTTTTATTGTCAAACCCAAGAAGACAAGATGCTGTAATCGCTGCCAAAGGTGCTTCAACAAAGTACTGAGTAAAGGGTCTGAATACTTATATTAGTGTTATAGTTAAGTTATTTTTTTAATAAAGTAGTTAAAAATTCTAAAAACCTGTTTTTGCTTGGTCATTATGGGGTATTGTGTGTAGATTGATGAGGGGGAAAAAAACAATTTAAGCAATTTTAGAAAAAGGCTGTAATGTAACAAAATGTGGAAAAAGTCAAGGGGTCTGAATACTTTCCGAAGGCTCTGTAGGTACCATGACTTTAATGGGAATTGTGTCAAAAATGCTAAAACATTGCCAGGGAAACTAAACCAAAGCATGGCTTGCTGTCATAGCTTGTCCTTGTCCATAGACTGTGTACAGGGTAAGGAAATCAATGTTATTTTGTAATTTAGGTGAACAATCCCTTTAAGCAAGCTAACTCAAAGCTAGCTTTAAAATCTAATTGGTTTTGGGGCCTCCCGAGTGGCGCAGTGGTCTACGGCACTGCATTGCAGTGCTTGAGGTGCCACTACAGACCTGGGTTCGATCCCAGGCTATGTCACAACCGGCTGTGACCGGGAGTCCCATAGGTCAGCGCACAATTGTCCCAGAGTCGTATGGGTAGGGGAGGGTTTGGCCGGCGGGGCTTTACTTGGCTCATCGCGCTCTAGCGACTCCTTGAGGCGGGCCGGGAGCCTGCAGGCTGACAACAGTCATCAGTTGAATAGTGTTTCCTCCGACATTGGTGCAGCTGGCTTCTGGGTTAAGAAGCGTGTTTTGGCGGGTCATGTTTCGGATGACTCAACCTTCGCCTCTCCCGAGCCCATTGTAGCGATGACACAAGATTGTAATCATAAAAAGGGGGTAAAATATTGCTATTATAAACTGGTTACCAATGTAATTAGAACAGTAAAAACAAATGTTTTGTCATACCAATTAGTTTAAAACCAAGCAGTGGTTGGAGCAGTCCTCCATATGAATGAATGGAATTCTACAGTATTTCAATTAAATGTTACAAGGGAAAAAATGACATATATTTAAGTATTATACTAAAGGAAACGTTTTTTTGTTTGTTTAGCTCACATAATATAATTTTTAATTATGCATTAAGATGTATGTAATAGAACAAAGGTGGCAAACACGAATGTAGACATTAATAAATAAATTTCTATAGCTTCCACAAAATGTTTTTCTACAGTGAGGGAGTGCCAAGATGGAGGCGCGTTGGCTTCAACACAGCGCACCCAAAAAATATTCTAGTGTATATATAAATAATTTGTTAAATCTAGATGGTTTCTTGCACAGAAAAATGAAGCCCTTTGGACGAACTGTGATAGCCATAGAGATATATAGAGGACTCATCTTTATATCTGTGATCGCACGGGCAGTGCCATTGAGGCTACAACCCATAGGAATCCCCACCAATAAATGCCTCCATCTTGGCACTCCCTCACCTTTGTAAAAAACATTTTGGAAGCTATAGAAAATGCATTTATTAATGTCTACATTTGTTTTTACCACATTTATTATATTACAGATACATTAATTCATACTTTTAAATTATATTATGTGAGCTAAACATACAAATAAAATAATGATGTTTTTAATATATATATATATTTTAACAAATTTGTTTAGAGATTACTATTGGTACTGTCCCTCATTCATATGGTGGACTGCTCCTACTTGGGAGTGCCAATATGGCCGCCCAGTGGCATCAAAGCCTTTTAATGGCCAATGCATAGCATCAGAAATCTGGAGTTTATATACATAAGTGATCACCACCCAGTTGACTACTTTTACTACTTTAAAATGGCAGAAGTATGGTGGAAGCCCTCAATGTCCATGTTAAAATGGGCTTTATAAACTGGTTGGTTCGAGCCCTGAATGCTGATTGGCTGAAAGCCATGGTATATCAGACTGCATACCACTGGTATGACAAAACCTTTGTTTTACTGTTCTAATTACATTGGTAACCAATTTATAATAGCAATAAGGCACCTCGGAGGTTTGTGGTATATGGCTAATATACCACAGCTAATGGCTGTATCCAGGCACACCATGTTGCGTGCATAAGAACAGCCCTTAGCAGTGGTATACTGGCCATATATCACACCCCTCTGGCGTTATTGCTTAAATATCCATTATAAGTAGTCTATATATCTCTATGGTGACAGCCCTCTTGAATCAAACCCTGGAAACGGAAATATCAGCAAAATGAAGTCGGATTTTGTTGAACAGCTACAATTGGACTATTTGTGGCCAGGGCTTTGAAGAGTGTTATTTAATATTTTGAAGATTGATACCAGTAAGTGGGATGTTTATGAATACAGCTACTAGACGTTTATTTCGACAGTGAGTGTATTTTGTTGGTTTCATTTAAATTAGGGTGCACTGACTGGGCGAATATGCAGCACATAACATCTGCTTGGATCAGATTCTAAATCGTATATGTTGCATAAGGCAGGTGAATTGACTATCAAAAAATGAAAGCATAACGTTAAATCGAGAATAATAATGTAGAGGAAATGATACGTAAGTGACACCGAGATCATCATAGCACTGAATTACATTTGTATCGCTTGCTTCTTTAAGCAGGCATGAAAGATTATTTATCGATGAAATGTCAATTTGTTGGAATATTGCCTTTGTGCATTATCTATCTGATATCTGGCATTGCACCTCTGACTGACAGACAGGAACATTTCTATCTTCGTCCACCCTACCTCGTTTATTACCAATAGATTGCAGACATACTTTGGTCTGACCGCAGCCGGTTTCTGCTCCAGATTGCGCATCGTGATTATTGATCAGATTCGATATTTCTACTGGCCATGGCAATAAAGCTATTGTTATTGTATGACATTTCACAATGACAGTTTGATTTAGCTGAAAATGGTATCAATACTATTAGCTGAGAAAGAGTACAGTAGAAGGGTCCAGGTGTGGTCAGGTCTCGTGCAGCTGTTGACACAGAGGCGCGACTTTCCACGCATGCTATGGTCAGGAAGGAAGTCATGTGATAGTCAGCAGCAGTTCATATGAGCCATGGACAGGAGGCTTAGTGGAGTGTGCTAGTAGGCAGGAGGCCCCAAAAGCTGAAAGTTTCAACATCTTTCTCGCCTGTTAGGCCCATAGACTTACAGGCAATACAAACCAGTGATCTGAAGGACACAAGAAGAGTAAGCCACTTCACAATGTTGAGATGCACAATGTGAACATCACAAAGGCTTTACCTGACTGACATCTTTATTCTGCTTTGTCTTCAGGTACACATGGCAGTGGCAGGTAAAAATGACTTTGCCGTTCTCAACACCGGGCGGAAGATGCCTCTCCTTGGGCTGGGAACATGGAAGAGTGAACCAGGCAAGGTAGGTGTTAATCTTTTTGATCAAATATTTATCCTAACTCATCTGCAGTGTAGTATTAATATTAGCTTGCTGTTTGGGTTTTTGTAAGCAGTGGTTGTCTTGTTGGGTTGGCTGTATTCCAGGTTAAACAGGCAGTAATCTGGGCCTTGCAGGCTGGCTACCGTCACTTCGACTGTGCTGCCATCTATGGCAACGAGTTGGAGATCGGAGAAGCTCTGCAGGAGACACTTGGCCCTGACAAAGTAAGTCAACACCAAGGTTGCGTCCCAGATTGCACCCTAGTCCCTAATTTAGTGTGCTACTTTCGACCAGAGCCCTAGAAACATGGTATCTAAGGCTGTAACGGCTGTCCTCCTCTTCTTCATCCGAAGAGGAGCAGGGATTGAACCAAGGCGCAGTGGAGTTTGAATACATAATGAATTTAATGACAAGACGGAAAAAACACGAACTTGACTATACACTAACAAAACAAATAAACGGTGTAGAACAGATCTGAACGACGGACTCACATAACACACGAGAACGCACGAACAGGGAAAAAGCCTACACATAAATGACACTTAACAAACAAACCGAAACCAGTCCCGTGTGGCGCAACGACATACACAAACACAGGAGACAATCACCCACAACGAACACTGTGACAACGCCTACCTAAATATGACTCTTAATTAGAGGAACGCCAAACACCTGCCTCTAATTAAGAGCCATACCAGGCAACCCAAAACCAACACAGAAACAGAAAACATAGAATGCCCACCCAACCTCACGTCCTGACCAACTAACACACATAACAACTAACATAAATAGGTCAGGAACGTGACATTACCCCCCCCACAAGGTGCGAACTCCGGACGCACCAGCACAAAGTCTAGGGGAGGGTCTGGGTGGGCATCTAACCACGGTGGTGGCTCAGGCTCCGGGCGAGGTTCCCACCCCACCATAATCCATCCTAGCTTCCTCCCTCTAAGAATGTCCACCCTCTTTTTACCCCCACAAAATCCTCTTAATAACATCACTAATAAGGACAGCACCGGGACAGAGAGATAAATCAAGACAGAGGGATAGATAAGAATATAGAGGTAGATCAAGATAGAGAGGGAGATCAGGATAGAGGGGCAACTCCGGACTGAAAGGCAGCTCCGGACAGAGAGACAGCTCTGGACTGATGGGCAGTTCTGGGTATCTAGCCGTTTCAGGCTGAAGGGCAGCTCATGGCTGACTGACGAATCTCGACGCTCATGGCTGGCTGACGGCTCTCGACGCTCATGTCTGGCTGACGGCTCTCGACGCTCATGGCTGGCTGACGGCTCTCGACGCTCATGGCAGGCTGACGGCTCTCGACGCTCATGGCAGGCTGACGGCTCTCGACGCTCATGGCAGGCTGACGGCTCTCGACGCTCATGGCAGGCTGACGGCTCTCGACGCTCATGGCAGGCTGACGGCTCTCGACGCTCATGGCGCTCTGACGGCTCTGGCTGCTCATGGCGCTCTGACGGCTCTGGCTGCTCATGGCGCTCTGACGGCTCTGGCTGCTCATGGCTCTCTGACGGCTCTGGCTGCTCATGGCTCTCTGACGGCTCTGGCAGATCCTGTCTGGTTGGCGGCTCTGGCAGATCCTGTCTGGTTGGCGGCTCTGGCAGATCCTGTCTGGTTGGCGGCTCTGGCAGATCCTGTCTGGTTGGCGGCTCTGGCAGATCCTGTCTGGTTGGCGGCTCTGGCAGATCCTGTCTGGCTGACGGCTCTAGCGGCTCCTGTCTGGCTGACGGCTCTAGCGGCTCCTGTCTGGCGGATGGCTCTGTAGGCTCATGGCAGACGGGCGGCTTTGCAGGCTCATGGCAGACGGGCGGCTTTGCAGGCTCCTGGCAGACGGATGGCTCAGACGGCGCTGTGAAGACGGATGGCTCAGATGGCGCTGGGGAGACGGATGGCTCAGATGGCGCTGGGGAGACGGATGGCTCAGATGGCGCTGGGGAGACGGATGGCTCAGATGGCGCTGGTGAGACGGATGGCTCTGGCCGGATACGGCGCACTGTAGACCTGGTGCGTGGTGCCGGAACTGGAGGCACCGTGCTAAGGATAAGCACCTTCCTACTAGTGCGGGGAGCAGGGACAGGGCACACTGTACTCTCAAAGCCTACTCTATCCCTGATGCGAGGTACCGGCACTGGTGACACCGGGCTGAGGACAAGCACATCAGGATTAGTAGGGGGAGAAGATACAGTTTGTACAGGGCTCTGGAGACGCACTGGTAGCTTAGTGCGTGGGGCCGGAACTGGAGGCACCGGGCTAGATACACGCACTACAGGGAGAGTGCGTGGAGGAGGAACAGGGCTCAGGATACGCACTGGTAGCCTAGTGCGTAGTGTAGACACTGTAGGTACTAGGCTGGGGCGGGGAGGTGGCGCCGGAAGTACCGGACCGTGGAGGCGTACTGGCACTCTTGAGCATTGAGCCTGCCCAACCTTACCTGGTTGAATACTCCCGGTTGCCCGACCAGTGCGGGGAGGTGGAATAACCCGCACCGGGCTATGTAGGCGAACCGGAGAAACCATGCGTAAGGCAGGTGCCATGTATGCCGGCCCGAGGAGACGCACTGGAGACCAGACGCGTTGAGCCGGCCTCATGACACCTGGCTCAATACCCAATCTAGCCCTCCCAGTGCGGGGAGGTGGAATAACCCGCACTGGGCTATGCACTCGTACAGGAGACACCGTGCGCTCTACTGCGTAACACGGCGCCTGCCCGTACTCCCGCTCTCCACGGTAAGCCTGGGAAGTGGGCGCAGGTCTCCTACCTGCCCTTGGCCCACTACCTCCTAGCCCCCCCCCAAGAAATTTTTGGGAATTACTTACGGGCTTTTTTGGCTTCCGTGCCAGACGCGTTCCCTCATAGCTCCGGTTCCTCTCTCCGGTAGCCTCTGCTCTCCTCAGTGCCTCCAGCTGTTCCCATGGGAGGCGATCCCTACCAGCCAGGATCTCCTCCCAAGTGTAGCAACCCTTTCCGTCCAATACATCGTCCCATGTCCATTGCTCCTTCTTCTCCTGTCCCTTTCTCCGTTGACTCCGCTGCTTGGCTCTGGTATGGTGGGTGATTCTGTAACGGCTGTCCTCCTCTTCTTCATCCGAAGAGGAGCAGGGATTGAACCAAGGCGCAGTGGAGTTTGAATACATAATGAATTTAATGACAAGACGGAAAAAACACGAACTTGACTATACACTAACAAAACAAATAAACGGTGTAGAACAGATCTGAACGACGGACTCACATAACACACGAGAACGCACGAACAGGGAAAAAGCCTACACATAAATGACACTTAACAAACAAACCGAAACCAGTCCCGTGTGGCGCAACGACATACACAAACACAGGAGACAATCACCCACAACGAACACTGTGACAACGCCTACCTAAATATGACTCTTAATTAGAGGAACGCCAAACACCTGCCTCTAATTAAGAGCCATACCAGGCAACCCAAAACCAACACAGAAACAGAAAACATAGAATGCCCACCCAACCTCACGTCCTGACCAACTAACACACATAACAACTAACATAAATAGGTCAGGAACGTGACAAAGGCTTAGTACTATAGACTCCATTGGCAGATACTGAGATGGACAGAGTCAGTCTGTTATTATTGTGCTTGCCATGTGAATGATTTAAATAAGTTACAAGCTTGCCAGGAGTCAAATCTCAAATCTGTAGTCAAGACGCATTACCCATTGCACTACTAGCCCAATGATGGGTCAAAAGGTTTGTGTGGTCTTCATTTACACCTGTCTCTGTTTACAGGCCTTGAGGCGAGAGGATGTGTTTATCACCTCCAAGCTGTGGAACACACAGCATCACCCGGAGGATGTGGAGCCCGCTCTGCTGAAGACACTGAAGGAGCTGAGTCTGGAGTACCTGGATCTATACCTCATCCACTGGCCCTACGCCTTCCAGTGAGTAGCCTCCATGGGATCTGGCCTACTCAACATTGCTTCTGTTATAAAGAGGCATAATAACGTGAACATGTTACAGCAAATAAATGTGTAGAATTGTCAGACAGAATTTCCTTATGATTTCAATCTGATTTGAGTGCACTTGCTATTAGAATTTTTTTGAATGATCTATTCACATTACAGTGGCTGTGTAGTTAAACTAACTCTATGGTCATCCTATTGAATGTTTAAACCATGTACATGGATCATCATGACTGTACAGTGTTAACATTTTGCCTGCTCTTCCCCACAGACAAGGTGACGCTCCTTTCCCCAAGTCGGAGGACGGCACCCTGCTGTACGACGACATCGACTACAAGCTGACTTGGGCTGCCATGGAGAAGCTGGTGGGAAAGGGCCTGGTCAGGGCTATCGGCCTGTCCAACTTCAACAGCAAACAGATAGACAACGTTCTCTCCGTAGCCAACATCAAACCGACTGTGCTTCAGGTAAGGAGATATGTGACTTGTGCTGACTGTGCGTACATTATTCCTTGCTACCTACCTAAAGATCAGTTGGGCAACGATTGAAAAAGCTTCTGAGCTAGCCATGAGTCTAACCTAGAATCTTCTAATCTGTAGCCAGATGTGTAATACATTGTGCCACTTGCCTACTGAAAGTGGTTGTATTTGTTTGTATGTTTGTCTCTTCATCACTGCCACAACCAGTATTCTCTCAGGCTACTATCTATCTTCCAATATCCTTTGCATATAACCCTCCACCTACTGCCTCTTTGTGTCCCTGTCAGAAATACAGCAAGTGTTTGTTGACTGTTAAATATTACGACATATGAGTGTTTGGTTTATGAGCTATTTTTCTAGGTAGGGAGTTCTTGATATGTGGCATGTGCTGTGTGTACATTTTTCCTCCCTACCTTACGATCAGTTGAATAAATATTGAAAAAGTTTACAAGCTAGCCAGGAGTCAAATCTTCGGCTACGTAGTCATCCATTGCACCACTAGCCCACTGCCCACTGTATGTTTCTCTGTTTTCCAGGTGGAAAGCCATCCGTATCTGGCTCAGGTGGAGTTGCTGGGACACTGCCGGGACAGAGGCCTGGTGATTACAGCGTACAGCCCACTGGGGTCACCGGATCGGGTATGGAAGCATCCTGATGAGCCCGTCCTCCTGGATGAAGCAGAAATCGACACCCTGGCCAAGAAGTACAACAAGTCCCCAGCACAAATCATCCTTAGGTGAGTAATGTTCTATAATGTTCTAACCTAGAACTCTTTACTCAATGATAACCCAGCATCCCCATGTCAAAAACAAATGCCAGGAATAAAGACACCTTAAATACACTGATTAAGTACAGAATATAAGCTGATATTCTGCCATGAGCCTATCAGCGGGTTCCACAACTGAGAAGTGATGAACACATCCTCTCGCGTCAGGGCCTGTACAGTGAGACGGGTGTAAAATAAACACACAAACAAGAACACACACCTTGCCTTTAGCCAATAAGCGCGTTAGTTACGCAATGGATAACGCGTCTAACTACAGATCAGAAGATTCTAGGTTCTACTCCAGGTTAGCTCGTAACTCTTTTCAATAATTTCCCAATTCCTCTTTAGGTAGGCAGGATAAATGTACCAGTATACACAGCACATACCAAATACACTGCTCAAAAAAATAAAGGGAACACTTAAACAACACAATGTAACTCCAAGTCAATCACACTTCTGTGAAATCAAACTGTCCACTTAGGAAGCAACACTGATTGACAATAAATTTCACATGCTGTTGTGCAAATGGAATAGACAACAGGTGGAAATTATAGGCAATTAGCAAGACACCCCCAATAAAGGAGTGGTTCTGCAGGTGGTGACCACAGACCACTTCTCAGTTCCTATGCTTCCTGGCTGATGTTTTGGTCACTTTTGAATGCTGGCGGTGCTTTCACTCTAGTGGTAGCATGAGACGGAGTCTACAACCCACACAAGTGGCTCAGGTAGTGCAGCTCATCCAGGATGGCACATCAATGCGAGCTGTGGCAAGAAGGTTTGCTGTGTCTGTCAGCGTAGTGTCCAGAGCATGGAGGCGCTACCAGGAGACAGGCCAGTACATCAGGAGACGTGGAGGAGGCCGTAGGAGGGCAACAACCCAGCAGCAGGACCGCTACCTCCGCCTTTGTGCAAGGAGTAGCAGGAGGAGCACTGCCAGAGCCCTGCAAAATGACCTCCATCAGGCCACAAATGTGCAAGTGTCTGCTCAAACGGTCAGAAACAGACTCCATGAGGGTGGTATGAGGGCCCGACGTCCACAGGTGGGGGTTGTGCTTACAGCCCAACACCGTGCAGGACGTTTGGCATTTGCCAGAGAACACCAAGATTGGCAAATTCGCCACTGGCGCCCTGTGCTCTTCACAGATGAAAGCAGGTTCACACTGAGCACGTGACAGACGTGACAGAGTCTGGAGATGCCGCGGAGAACGTTCTGCTGCCTGCAACATCCTCCAGCATGACCGGTTTGGCGGTGGGTCAGTCATGGTGTAGGGTGGCATTTCTTTGGGAGGCCGCACAGCCCTCCATGTGCTCGCCAGAGGTAGCCTGACTGCCATTAGGTACCGAGATGAGATCCTCAGACCCCTTGAAAGACCATATGCTGGTGCGGTTGGCCCTGGGTTCCTCCTAATGCAAGACAATGCTAGACCTCATGTGGCTGGAGTGTGTCAGCAGTTCCTGCAAGAGGAAGGCATTGATGCTATGGACTGGCCCGCCCGTTCCCCAGACCTGAATTCAATTGAGCACATCTGGCACATCATGTCTCGCTCCATCCACCAACGCCACGTTGCACCACAGACTGTCCAGGAGTTGGCAGATGCTTTAGTCCAGGTCTGGGAGGAGATCCCTCAGGAGACCATCCGCCACCTCATCAGAAGCATGCCCAGGCGTTGTCGGGAGGTCATACAGGCACGTGGAGGCCACACACTACTGAGCCTCATTTTGACTTGTTTTAAGGACATTACATCAAAGTTGGATCAGCCTGTAGTGTGGTTTTCCACTTTAAATTTGAGTGTGACTCCAAATCCAGACCTCCATGGGTTGATACATTTGATTTCCATTGATCATTTTTGTGTGATTGTGTTGTCAGCACATTCAACTATGTAAAGAAAAAAGTATTTAATAAGAATATTTCATTCATTCAGATCTAGGATGTGTTATTTTAGTGTTCCCTTTATTTTTTTGAGCAGTGTATATTAAGACCTCCCCACCTAGCGCAATAATTCATTAAATAAATGACTAAAACAAACAGTCATATGGTCAGATCCTGATCTTCATGTAGACAATTTTTCTCTCCATATTAAACCATGTACATCTTGTCGCTTTGCTAGATGGCAGACACAGCGAGGAGTAGTGACGATCCCTAAAAGTGTGACAGAGTCTCGGATCAAAGAGAATATTCAGGTGGGTATTTTGTATTTTTTTGTTATCTAAGCCTATTTCTTCACAAGTATTGTGGTTTTGTATTATTCTATTGTATGATGACAATCTATAATTGTAAATTGGTGCACAATTCAGTCTACTACTGCGAGAAACCAAAACTCTACTACTACTATTCCTACCCATCTCTTAAAACTGTTTGCAGAAGTCCCATCATGTAGTCATGTAATAATGATTTATTTGACTACTGAGTGTACGCTTAATCTAAATGTGTGCATCCTCAGGTATTTGACTTTACCCTTGAAGCGGAAGAGATGAAGTGTATAACAGCATTGAACAGAGGCTGGCGCTACATTGTACCAACCATCACAGTGAGTGGATTTAGCGCTCTTCTAGTGGTATATATGTGTACAACAGAAGTGAGACCAGAGAGTATTGTTATTGAATCTCTATGATGGCCAGCTAACAATAGTTAAATGTGGTATAGTGAGCTGATACTATATCTGTGGTATGTAATCAGCTGGTAGAAGAAAGTAAACAAAATGCTGTGTCTCTATTGACATTTCACCATAAAGTTTTCAGTGGGTTAGTGGCGCAATGGACTGCGGATAAGGAAATTCTAGGTTTGACTCCTGGCTAGCTTGTAACTTTTTTCAATTGTTGTTGCAGGTTGATGGGAAGCCCGTTCCCAGGGATGCAGGACATCCACACTACCCCTTCAGTGACCCCTACTGAGCAATTCCCCACTCTACTGCCCTATTTTGTGCCTTGGGAACTCACTCCCCTTCCTGAACCCCCTCCAAGGCTATGTCCCAATTCCATTAAATATCTTCCTCCTTCCTGACCACTGATTTGATAAGGGAAAAGGGGGCCATTTAAGGCAGTGCTGCCCAACACTCTTCCCTTCCTGGAGATCTACAGTCATGTGGGGTTTCAGTCCAACCCTAATTTAACACACCTGATGCTACTAATTACTTGCTCAACAAGACCTTAACTAGCTGAATCAGAACCGCTAAATTAGGGTTGGACTGAAAACCTACAGGACAGTAGATCTCCAGGAAGAGGGTTGGGCTTAAGGGGAAAGAGGGTTGTGGAAAATCCATCTCCTTTCAGATCATTGGTCATGGTGGTGTGTGGTGACAAGAAAAGGGGTGTTTTTGAGAGTATTGGGACATAGCATGTTCTTCATAATATATATTTTTTTGTTACTGCCCTTTTCAGTGATTTGTTGTTTGCTTTTGTGACGAGGGGTAATTGCAATGCTTGTTTACCAGGAGGGAAAACTATGAATGGAGAGTTAACATGCAGAAACAGTCTAACAACACCTCTGTCTGACCTGCTTTTGGACTCGGGATGCACAAAAGCACTGAAGTGACATGTTTATGGATATGCAGTGTTATGTTTTAAACTGACTTGCCTAGTTAAATAAAATAAAAATATGTTTTGTATTTTAAATGTATTGAACCCATCTATCACCTTGCTGCCCAGTGCTCACAACCGACAGTGCTTTACAACCGACTCAACATAGGGAGATGTTTCCTATTTGCAAGTCCATGAGTAGCTTGAGCTTCTTATAAAAATAAGGTATATTTGGAGAATAGTACACAGCTGCAGCAGGCATTCCGATGTCCCAGTCATGAAGACATCCCTGCACCTCGTGGATGAAAGCAGGATTCTGACTTGACTTTTAGAATAATTCAATGTTAGCTTATGCTTATTTTATTGTGCTAGGTCTTGCTATATATATGGTATGTGCTGTCTGTACGTTTACCAGTCAATTATTATTTCTAACTATCCAAAGTCAAAGAGCATGTGGGACGTGAAAAAGATACGAGCTAGCCAGGAGTCGAACCTAGAATCTTCTGATCCGTAGTCAGACGCGTTATCCATTGCGCCACTAGCCCGCTGTAGAACGCATAATTTAATAACCGTATATATTCTGCATATAAAATGTATTGACATTTGGTATTTACTAGTAACAAGGTTGGCTACATGCAATGGATTGATGATTAGTTGAATGGCCTTCCTTTCAGATGATCGATCAAGCAATGATTATAAGAATGTTACATTGTATCATGGTAGTTCCCCTTTAAATGTAATCTCCCGCGTTCAGTGAAATTCAAGTTGAAAGTTCAGCGGAAGCATTACACCGTGTCAGTATTTAAAAGCGCCAACAAAGTGAAAGAATGAACAGGCGCTAAACCAGATATATTCCTGGACAAATCTGTGTTAATTTACACGAAATAGTCTCAGTCGCTTCACTAACATGCCTGAGGAAACAACAGCTGCTTCAAACTCTGCAAGGTGAGCCCATTTGTGTGTGCCTTCGCCCATCCATCTCTGCTTTGTTATCTAGCCTTTGTTCTGTTTGCTTGCCTACTAGCTACAGCAGCGTCTTTAAGCTATGGTGTACTACCGATAATTAGCTAAACTTGTAGTTAGTCAACGTTAATTAACAAGTAACTATGGATAAATTGATCCCATGCACCATAGCAAGACGTTCCGCTCCACGGCCAGTGGCGGCCAACTAGCTAACGTTGCTAAGTAACGTTACACTTAACCTAAAGGATGGCGCTAGCCGTAGATGAACCGTTAGCATAGTCTTACGGCTAGCTAGTTTGTATGGATACGAATTGAATTACATTAGCATGGTAGCTACCGTTAACTCGAATTTGACAATGTTTTGTTGCACTTCTAGATAACGTTCATTTTCTTGGCCAACGTCAGCTCTAGTTAACTACCTACTTTAGCCAGCTAACGTTCGTTAGCCCGAACTGGTTAGATAATTGTCTCTTTGCTTGCTAACGTTAGTTGCATAAAAGTAGGTAGTTAGCAAAGCAAGAAGTAATTTCACCTACCAATACTCAAGAAATGCACGTGCTAGCTGCGGTGACATGTGGTAGCTAACTACGAACATTTAAAAAAAGCTTTCCTACACGTAAGCTATGAAGGCCACTTAGCTATTCAGGTGTTTCAACGTTAACGTTGTTTTAGTGAAGTCGGTGTCAACTTGCAAAAAAAAAAGAAGTTGTTTCTTATTCCAACACTCGTTACCTGGATGGCTGCACTCCCGAGAAACACTTGCGTTCGAAGCAGGTTTTAGAGGATCCGATAGAAAAATTGTCATTCCCATGCTGAGATTACGTGTGAGGGCGCGTTAAGTCTATTGACAGACGAACGAGGTTGTTGCTCCAAGGGTACCTTATTAAGCCCTTGCATCGGAAAAGGTTTAACCCAGGCATCTCAGCAAAACTATTTGGTTTTCACAATGGACTTTTGTTTAAGTTTAGACAATGTTAGTCTCTAATTGACTGCATTAATGTCACATTGTTTCAGCATGGAAGTAAAGTCGTGCTCTTCAAGTGCTGTTGCAGCAGACAGGTGAGAAACTGCACTTCCTGAAATTATACTGATTTTATGAAGTTTGACTTGTTCTTGAGTTCACTCCACAGGGACTTTAAATGCAATAGGTTTAATTGAAGTACAAAAATATTATTTTGGTTGTCCGACGTGTACCACAGCTCAGTCGACGTGATGGCTGAGGCAAAGAAATTGATTGGTGCTGGGAACAGGCATCTGGTGATGGGTGACGTAGTTTCTGCAGTCAACGTGTTCCAGGAGGCTTGTGGCATGTTGTGAGTACTGAGACCAATGACTTGGATTAACTGTGAATTTGAAATGTTATGAGGCTCATTTATTGTGGATTTGATGTTGGTAATGGAATTTTCTCTTGACCTGATTTCATTGCTGGACAACTCATCCTAAAGGTAATTCTGCTGTTCCAGCTTTTGATGCATAAACTCAACAACAAATGTCCTCACTGTCAACTTTATTTTATGCAAACTTAATGTGTAAATATTTGTATGAACATAACCAGATTCAACAACTGAGCATGTTCCACAGAAATGGAATGTGTCCCTGAACAAAAGGGTGGGTCAAAAGTAAGTCAGTATCTGGTGTGACCACCAGCTGCATTAAGTACTGCTGTGCGTCTCCTCATGGACTGCACCAGATTTGCCTGTTTTTGCTGTGAGATGTTACCCCACACTTCCACCAAGGCACCTGCAAGTTCCCAGACATTTCTGGGGGGGATGGCCCTAGCCCTCACCCTCTGATCCAACAGGTCCCAGATGTGCTCAATGGGATTGAGATCTGGGCTCTTCGCTGACATTCCTGTCTTGCAGAAAATCACACAGAGAACGAGCAGTGTGGCATTGTCATGTCAGGATGAGCCTGCAGGAAGGGTACCACATAAGGGAGGAGGATGTCTTCCCTGTAACGCACAGCATTGAGATTGCCTGCAATGACGACAAGCTCAGTCCAATGATGCTGTGACACACCGCCTCAGACCATGACGGACCCTCCACCTCCAAATCGATCCCACTCCAGAGTTCAGGCCTCGGTGTAACGCTCATTCATTCAACGCTAATCTGACCATCACCCCTGGTGAGACAAACCCATGGCTCGTCAGTGAAGAGGACTTTTTGCCAGTCCTGTCTGGTCCGGCGACAGTGGGTTTGTGACCATAGGTGACATTGTTTCTGGTGAGGACCTGTCTTACAACAGGCCTACAAGCCCAGCCTATTGTGGACAGTCTGAGCACTGATGGAGGGATTGTGCGTTCCTGGTTCCTAACTCGGGCAGTTGTTGCCATCCTGTCCCACAGGTGATGTTCGGATGTACTGATCCTGTGCAGGTGTTACACGTGGTCTGCCACTGCGAGGACGATCAGCTGTCCGTCCTGTCTCCCTGTAGCGCTGTCTTATGTGTCTCTCAGTACGGCCATGGCAATTTATTGCCCTGGCCTCATCTACATGCTGCCTTGCAGCACGTTCACACAGGGACCCTGGGCATCTTTCTTTTGGTTATTTTCAAGGTCAGTAGAAAGGCCTCTGTCCTAAGTTTTCATAACTGACCTTAATTGCCTACCGTCTGTAAGCTGTTAGTGGCTTAACGACCGTTCCATAATTAATGAACATGCACCTGTGGTTCATTGAACAAGCATGGGAAACAGTGTTCAAACCCTTTACAATGAAGATCTGAAGTTATTTGAATTTTTCTGAGTTCTTTGAAAGACCGGGTCCTGAAAAAGGGACGTTTCCTTTTTGCTGAGTTTATATTCAGTCTGAATCTGCCTTCCTAGAAGTTGTTTGTCAAAATGAGGGGTGTTGTATGAAACTAAATCACAAATGATTGGATTGTCTCTTACCAGCGTATCAAACTTGATCAGGTCATGTATGCTGGCCCAACCATTTGTTGGCATAACAAAATATGCTGGGGAGGGAGGCAAATCCAGACTAATGGTGAAGATGTTTGGCTGGTGTGAATTGGCTGTTTAGCCAATGAGCTGACCTCAGCCAGTAAAAGCTGTATTCCCTTCTCCCTCAGGGCTGAGCGGTATGGGGACACTGCAGATGAATGTGGAGAGGCCTTTTTCCTGTGTGGGAAGTCTTTGCTGGAGCTTGCCAGGTAAGTGGAAGTAGGATACTGCATGTGCTGTACATGTGTTCAGTTTGCAGTTAAACAGCTGTTGCCAGCACCTTGTTCTGAGTTATGTATATTCAAATTAAATGGCTGCTTGTGGTGGTGCAGGATGGAGAACACTGTCCTGGGTGACGCTCTGGAGGGAGTCCCTGAGGAGTCATCTGAAGAGGGGGAGAAGCAGGAGAACTCCAAGTTTGAGAGCGCTGACAACTTGGCTGGTGAGCAGTAGCTTCTCAACATGACCACCATTTTGTTCATGGCTGCTTGTTACATTTCTCTGGTACAATTGACTTGTACAGTGCCAAACTTGCTTGTTTTGTTGGTAGGTTAAGTGTCATTATGATGTGAAATTATAGGCCCCCTGTCACTGGGCAAGGTGGTGCCCTCTAATGGCCGTCTTATATCTGAGAGGGAATGGGCCACATTCATCAGTCGGCTCATTTCACTGAGGGGGTGGGGGGCCTGTTCATGCTCTGGGCACAGAGGGAGATTTCTTTTTTACAAACGCGCTCATTAATAGCGTAGTAGTGAACAATGTAATAAGGTTTCATGCATCTGGTTCAGAGGAAACCAGGGACGAGCTTCGAATGCAGGTCTATGACGCAATGGCCGAGAAGGAAACCACTCATGTGGAAGATGGGGCAAATGAGCCAAAGGGGAAGATGGAAACAACGGCAGAGGAAGAGGGTGCTGCCAAGTCTCCTGTCAAGAACGGGAATGAGCATTTCAAACCTCCTGTGAATGGGTTGGAGAAGACTCCTGAAGGGAAAGCGGAAGATGTGAAGACTGAAGAGCAGAATGGAAATGGCAAAGAAGTTGAGGAAAAGATGGAGGGTGAAGGTAGACTTGGTGTAGGACTCTGTTTGGGTGCACCACGTGGATTGGGATGGAAGGACGTTAGATGTGGATTTTGCACAATTGCTGTTTAATCTACAGTAGGGCTGTAAAGGGATTGTAAATGAACTATTCTCTTGCAAATTGAAGTTTTACACTGCACCGTTGAACTACTGCTGTCACATTACTACTAAAGACAAGCTTTTCCTCAGTCTCTGGTTATGTACAGTTAGTCATTGGTTTTCCTGACATGTACAACTGCATCTTAGGCTTACTGTTCTCTTGGCCTCCACCCTTAGATGATGATGATGATGAAGGGGAAGGCACTGCTGAAGACGAGGTAAGATATCCCTTTGTCACAATTCATTTTTGAAGACTCACTACATGACCTAAAGTATGTGGACACCTTTTTATTCAAATCATGGGTATTAATATGGAGTTGGTCCCCCCCCTTGCTGCTATAACAGCCTCTACTCTTCTGGGAAGGCTTGCCACTAGATGTTGGAACATTTCTGTGTGGACTGGCTTCTAGTCAGCCACGAGCGTTAGTGAGGTTGGGCATTTAGGCCTGGCTGCAGTCGGTGTGCCAATTCGACTGGGTTGAGGTCAGGGCTCTGTGCAGGTCAACCAAGTTCTTCCACACCGATCCCTACAATTTATTTTATGGACCTCGCTTTGTGCATGGGGTGTTGTCATGCTGAAACAAAGGGCCTTCCCCAAAATGTTGCAATAAATACGAAGCACAAAATCATCTTGAATGTCAGTGTATGCTGTTACTAAGGGGCCTAGCTCGGACCATAAACGGCTTCAGACCATTCTTCCTCCCCCACTTAACTTTACAGTTGGCACTATGCATTTGAGCAGGTAGTGTTCTCCTGGCATCAGCTAAACTCAGCCTTGTCCATTGGACTGCCAGATGGTGACGTGTGATTCATCACTAGAGAACAAGTTTCCACTGCTCCATCCAATGGCGGCAAGATTACACTACTCCACCATGCAATGTCAAGCGTCTGCTGATCTTAGGCTTGTGTACGGCTGCTCGACCATGGAAACCCATTTCCTGAAGCTCCTGACGAACAGTTATTGTGCGGACTTTGTTTCCAGAGGTAGTTTGGAACTCGGTGTGCGTTACGACGGCCGATTTCTACTCTTCAGCAATTGGCAGTCCCTTTCTGAGTTTGTTGCTTAACACTTCACAGCTCAGCCTTTCTTGCTCCTATACTTTTCCACTTAACAGCACTTACAGTTGACTAGGGCAGTTCTAGCAGGGCAGAAATTTGGCTTGTTGGAAAGGTGGCTAAAATGGCAGAATCTACTAAATTGAAGGGGTTGTCCACATACTTTTGTGTGTGTATATAGTGTTTCTGTAACGTCTAACCTTGTTTGACTCTTCCATCTCTTGTAGGAGAGTGAAGCGGAAGTAGGTAACCTGCAACTGGCCTGGGAGATGCTGGAGGTTGCCAAGGTCATCTATAAAAGGTAAACTCAGCCTCCGAGTGCTCCCTGTAAAAGGCTGTCACAAACTTCCTAGTGTACATGATTTCCATGGATTAACATTCACCTGCTTCCCCTTACCACCTCATCCAAACAGGAAGGAGAATGAGGCGGACCAATTGATGGCAGCTCAGGCCTATCTGAAGCTGGGAGAAGTTGGTGCTGAATCTGGTATGTTCTTTATGTGCTGGTCCTTGTAGGGTTTTAAAATGTTTTGCTACAGCATGCCCTACTGAACACAGCCATGTAGTTATGTTGACTTTAGACTCCATTTCAGGTCAGCTTGCCCTTCCCTCTACATGTTTCCTGGTCCCTGAGTACCCCCCCCCCCCAACAGTACATGTTTTTGTTGTAGTCCTGGATTAACACCTCATTGAGAGCTTGGCGATTAGTTGACTCAGGTGTGCTTGTCCAGGTTACAGTAAATGTATACTGTTGTGGTTACTGGAGGAGCAGGGTGAGGAAACCCTGCTCTACCTCATGTCTTAAATCCTTGCACCACACGACAGATGTGTTTTTAGTTGTAATCACTTCATACTCAGCTTGGCACTGCCTCTCCCAGGTAACTACCCTGCAGCGGTGGAGGACTTCCAGGATTGCCTGGCCCTGCAGCTGAAGCACCTGCCCCCCCACAGCCGCCTGCTGGCTGAGACTCACTACCAGCTGGGAATGACTTACTGCTACACAGGCCAGTACAGCCATGCCATCCAGCACTACAGCAGCTCTGTCAAGGTCATTGAGGGCCGCCTGGGTAAGATGGATATATATGACGTGCTTTTTAGCAGACTTATCTATGCATTTTAGTGTTTCAACCCACAGCCTAGGTGTTGCTAGTCCAATGTTACCAATTTGGGGGGGGGGGGGGGGTTCTTATAAACTCATCGGCCCTTATCGAATCCGATTCGGCCTACTATCCCAGCTGAGTTGGTTAATGAGCCAAAAGCATATTTTACTGAATGTTGTGGGTTTCTGATATCTTATCAGCAACAATTTGGTTGAAGACATTAACTTTTTGTACTTGATTCAAAGCTACCTGCGCAGTCATGATACAGCACTAGCTATGACATGTCGATCTCTGGCCTGTCACTTGCATACCTTGTTTCTGTGTCTAGCCATGCTCCAGGAGGTGCTTGACAAGGGTGAGAATGGTGCTGAGGAGGGGAAGACTGAGCTGGAGGAGCTGAAGCTGCTGCTGCCTGACATTGCTGAGAAGGTGGAGGACGCCAAGGAGAGTCAGAGGACGGCGGGATCGGCCTCCGTGGCCATACAACAGACCCTGGTGAGACTACCAGTGGGATACTGGCTAGGATCAGTGTTGGTTGTCAAATGGGAAGGGACTTGTCCAATAAATGCTCCTGTTTAATCTAAAATGTGTCCTAATGACTATTACTTGGTATAGCAGTTCTAGTAAATATTTATTGATCAAGGAAGAAGTCCAGTCCACTTGACTTCTAATGAGAAAGTTGAGGATCCAGCTAGTTTCTCCAATTGATCTGTGGGTTTATGCTCTCTTCCAGGCTGGGGCCTCTACTTCATCAGCATTCTCAGCTTCAGCAGAAACAAGTGGACCATCAGCATTCGAAGCCAGTCAGGTCATTTTGTCTGTTTTTGAAGTCCATCTTAAATGTTTCTTGCACCTGGAATGAAACCTTGTCCCTACTGAAACAAATTACCTATATGTCAGTTACTTTAGTAAGCAGGCTGATGTTCATTACCAATTCCCTTGTCCTGTGTTTCAGATCGCTGTCACGTCAGCAGCTGATGGTGCGTCCTCCAACTCTGCATTAGACATTTCCCACCTGGTCAGGAAAAAGGTTAGGCACTCCTGCCTGACCTCTAACTCTGCTACTTACTACTAGTCTCAGCCTGGGGTGGCAGTGACGTTTAGATGATGCTGATCATGTCCTGGTCTATAGGTTACTGTGCTCTGCCTGTGACTAGTAGATTCCAAGTCCAATCAATTCATGCCCCCTTTACTAGTATGTTCATGTTGCATGAATTTCTTGCTTTCTTAGTTCTGAGGGTGACCACCGCCCCAATGGGGGTTTCTTTGCTTTCATGCCACTCTCCTTTTGAGCGTTATTCCTGTCTAGGTTTTTTGGTTGTGGTGCAGTGGCTTTGTGATCGTGTGGCAACGTTAGAGCAGGTTACAGTAGAGGTGAGGGAGGTAATGTTGAGAAGCTGACTTTGGTTTGTGTTCCTGTACAGAGGAAAATGGAGAGCCCCATAAAGGACACAGATGCTAAAAAGAACAAGCAGGAAACTACAGTTAATGGCAGCGGAGACTCCGGCTCTGCCAGCAACGAAGTCCAGGAGAAAGGGGCACAGGAGGCGAGTTGATAGGGTTATAACTCATTCTCAGTGGAGTTGGGTGCAGCGCCGGAAGTTGGTATTGGTGGTATCTTGAGGAAGGGGACCCCACCCTAGGCAGTTTTTTTTTTTTGTCCCCCCCCACCCCCATTTGAACAGACCGGAGTGCTATGACATGTGACCAAGACTAGTATAGGTTTCATAAATTCTCCAACTGATTAATCTCCACAGTATTAATGGACCCCTGACAGGGATGGTAGGTTATTCTGGATTAAAGTGGTGTTCAGGCATTTAACTTTCTGATCGACTAATGCTGTTGATTATTTTTCTTCCTTTCCCATAGCCTGCCAAGCCGTCCTCTGACTCTCCTGCGTGATTTGACTTCCTGATCAGCCAGCAGAGCATGCCTGTCCCCTAACACTTGTTTCTGTAAATATGAACGTTCTCTCACTTGCTGACATTTTTTTGTATACTTGTAGTAATAAAAGTTCAATATTTGCATATCTGAATTGCTTGTCTTCAGAATTAATTCTACTTTTGGTGACAGTATAAATAATTTTTCATTTTTTAGGTACCCATTGGTTAGTAATTTGTCTGGGTAGGTGTCGGCATGTTTTCCCAAGGTCTGATGCACAACCTACAGGGAGGTCATTTGACCCTTTAAAAAAATAAATAATTAGATTGCTGTACACGATACTCGTCTGTATTGAGGGTGGGGTGGTGGCGTGTGAGCTGGCTGAGCTGTCACTGCTCTGGCTTGGGGCTATAATAGTCAAAGGTTAACTAGGATCTGTGTCCAAGTAGGATCAGGGTTAACCAATTATTCTTAACATAGGATATATTAAATGTCTATGGTGTCACAAGAACACATTTAGGCAGTATCCAACAGTCTAATAAAGCAATCCAGCCCGAAAACATCTGTGTTCAGACCCCTTGACTTTATCCTCATTTTGTTACTTTACAACCTTGATTTCATTTAAGAGCAATCTACACACAATACCCTATGAGAAAGTGACCGTTTGTAGACATTTTTGCAAATGTATTCAGATCCTTTGCTTTGAGACTTGACAGTGCATCCTCTTTCCATTGAAGATCATTGTTTTGGAAAGGCACACCTCCGGTCCCACAGTTGACAGTGCATGCTAGACGAAAAACCAAGCTGAGGTCGACGGAATTGTCCGTAGAACTCCAACAGGATTGTCAAGGCACAGATCTGAGGAAGGGTACCAATACATTTCTGCAGACTTGAAGGCCCCCATTCTTACATGGTGGTTTGGAACTACCACGACTCTTGTGCAGTTATTAAGTGGAAACGTCGAAGAGCATTGGCTCAGCCACAAAGTCATAGGCCGCACAAGCTCACAGAATGGGACTGCTGAGTGCTGAAATCATCTGTCCTCAGTTGCAACACTCACAAGTTCCAAACTGCCTATGGAAGTAACATCAGCACAAGGACTGTTCATCGGGAGCTTCATGAAATGTGTTTCCATGGCCGAGAAGCTGCACACAAGCCTAAAATCACCATGTGCAATGCCAAGCGTCAGTTGGTGGTGTTAAGCTCACCACCATTGGACTCTGGAGCAGTGGAAACATGTTCTCTGGAATTATGAATCACGCATCACCATCTGGCAGTTCGACGGATTAATCTGGGTTTGGCGGATACCAGAAAAACGCTATCTGCCCGACTGCATAGTGCCAACTAAGGTTTGGAGGAGGCATTTTTTTATTATTTCCCCCTAATCAGGGATTGATTTAGACCTGGGACACCAGGTGTGTGCAATTAATTATCAGGTGGAACAAAAAACCAGCAGGCTCCGGACCTTGCAGTGTAAGAGGTGAGTACCTCTGTTCTAGACAATTCTGTGCTTCTAACTTTGTGGCAACAGTGTGGGGAAGGCCCTTTCCTGTTTCAGCATGACAATGCCCTCGTGTACAAAGCAAGGTCCATACAGAAATGGTTTGTCAAGATCGGTGTGGAAGAACTTGACTGGCATGCACAGAGCCCTGACCTCAAACCCATCGAACACTTTTGAGATGAATTGGAACGCTGACTGCAAGCCAGGCCTAATTGCATGACCTCACTAATGCGCTTGTGGCTGAATGGATGCATGTCCCCGCATCAATGTTCCAACATCTAGAGGGAAAGCCTTCCCAGAAGAGTGGAGGCTGTTATAGCAACAAAGGAGGGACCAATTCAATATTAATGCCCATGATTTTGGAATGAGATGTTCTGAAACCAGGTGTCCACATACTTTTGTATATAGTGCATTTTCTCATCAATCTACACACAATACCCCATAATCACAAAGCAAGAACTGTTTTTTTAGACTTTTTTACTAATTTATTTAAATGATATCACATTTACATAAGTATTCAGACCCTTTACTCAGTACTTTGTTGAAGGACCTTTGGCAGTGATTAAATCCTTGGGTATGACGCTACAAGCTTGACACACATCAAATGTATTTATAAAGCCCTTCTTACATCAGCTGATATCTCAAAGTGCTGTACAGAAACCCAGCCTAAAACCCCAAACAGCAAGCAATGCCGGTGTAGGAGCACGGTGGCTAGGAAAAACTACCTAGGAAGAAACCTAGAGAGGAACCAGGCTGAGGGGTGGCCAGTCCTCTTCTGGCTGTACCGGGTGGAGATTATAACAGAACATGGCCAAGATGTTCATAGATGACTAACAGGGTCAAATAATCACAGTGGTTGTCGAGGGTGCAGCAGGTCAGCACTTTAGGAGTAAATGTCAGTTGGCATTTCATAGCATAACACACCTGTATTAAGGGAGTTTCTCCCATTCTTCTCTGCAGATCCTCTCAAGCTCTGTGAGGTTGGATGGGGGCGTCGCTGCACAGCTATTTTCAGGCCTGCAGAGATGTTCGATCGGGTTCAAGTCTGGGCTCCTACTGGGCCACTCAAGGACATTGAGACTTGTCCCGAAGCCACTCCTGCATTGTCTTGGCTGTGTGCTTAGGGTTGTTGTCCTGTTGGAAGGTGAACCTTCGCTCCAGTCTGTGGTCCTGAGCACTCTACAGCAGGTTTTCATCAAGGATCTCTCTCTACTTTGCTCCGCTCATCCATCCCTCGATCCTGACTAGTCTCCCAGTCCCTGCTGCTGAAAACATCCCCAAAGCATGATGCTGCCATCCCCATGCTTCACTGTAGGGTGCCTTTTGGCAAACTCCCAGTGGGCTGTCATGTGCCTTTTCCGTCTGGCCACTCTACCATAAAGGCCTGACTGGTGGAGTGCTGCAGAGATGGTTGTCGTTCTGGAAGGTTCTTACACCTCCACAGAGGAACTCTGGAGCTCTGTCAGTGACCATCAGGTTCTTGGTCACCTTTCTGACCAAGGCCCTTCTCCCCCGATTACTCAGTTTGGCCGGGCGGCCAGCTCTAGGAAGAGTCTTGGTGGTTCCAATCTTCCATTTAAGAATGACGGAGTCCACTGTGTTCTTGGGGACCTTGCAGACATGTTTTAGTACCCTTCCCCAGATCTGTGCATCGACACAATCCTGTCTCGGAGCTCTACAGACAATTCCTTCAACCTCATGGCCTGGTTTTTTCTCTGACATGCACTGTCAACTGTGGGACCTTTTATATAGACAGGTGTGTGCCTTTCCAAATCATGTCCAATTAATTGAATTTATCACAGGTGGACTCCAAGTTGTAAAAACATGATCAATGAAAACAGGATTCACCTTAGCTCAATTTCGAATCTCATAGCAAATGGTCTGAATATATGTAAATAAGGTATTTCTGTAAAAAAAAAATCGTAAATTTGCTAAAATGTCTGAAACTTATTTAATCCATTTTAGAATAAGGCTATAACGTAACAAAATGTGGAAAAAGTCAAGGGGTCTGAATGCACTGTATAAAGTGGGTAAAACAGCATGTAAACATTTCGTGTTCAAAGACTAGAATACAGTATGTAAACATTAAAGTGACTAGTGTTCAATGATTATGTACATAGGGCAGCAGTCTCTAAGGTGCAGTGTAGAGTAATGCTGACCAGACCTGACTCGTTGCAAAATAAATGTAGAAATCCATGTTATTCAATTATTGCACCCACTGCTCGCACGCGCCAACGAGCGTCTGCGTTGCCAAGGGCTAAAATATAACTCCTATTTCTGACGCAGATCACGCTGAAAGTCCTGCCTCTCCCATCTCCTCATTGGTTTATAGAAGCAGGTACCCTGTGCCATCTCCTCATTGGTTGTACCCACGTGGGTGATTGAAAGACTAAATGTTTTGCTGGTTGTCTAGTAAAAGTGTAGATGCCAATCACCATATAATTTCAAAGATGAAAAAGCCTGGAAGGAGGAGAGATGACTAGAAATGATTCGGTTGGCCGTTTTATGTGTGGATTAATTGTTGGAGTAGAATACCTTGTGCATTTCAGGTTAAATAGCAACTTAATGTTTATATCCCAGGACAAATTAGCTAGCAAGTGCAAGCTAACTAGCTAAATCCAAAATTTCTGTCATTGGTTCAAAGTTTGTTTTGATATTTTAACCTGCGTGTCGTGATCGCGTTTGGTGTAGGGGGACAAAATACATTTATGCACGATAGCGCACGCACGCAGCCGGTTTGGGTTCCATGTTGAAGTGGTAGCCCTACAGGTTCATTCATAGGAGCAGATTGAGTGCTGTGGGGGCTTTCAGAATATAGGTTGTCTTTTCTTAGTCTCAGTAAAATTGGTTAGTAGAATTTAATAACTTATGTAATGACAGGGTTGAATTGAGCAAAAGTTGTCAAGTTCTCTAACATATGGACATTAAAAAGTAGCATTATACCATCTCACCCAATCCTCAGATGTGATGTGCATTTCAAGGATGTGACCAGAGTCTAACCCTAGTAGGACTGTGATTAGTAGCCTACCAGAAAGATGAGTCTTGCTACCTTGAATATGTCTGTCCATTGGGGTGCAGTCAGGCTGCTGCTGGGGTCTAGGTGGAGGATGGGTGTTGGGGGACCTTGGGCCACCCAGCGGGACCCATGGAAGAAGGCTCCAGCGGGGCTGAGGGAGCAGAGATCTAGGGTATAGCCTGACCCTGGCAGGTCCAAGGCTCCATCCATAGACACCTGTCACAGAACAGTAACACATAACTGATACAGAGGCCCAAAGATGGTCTACCAGACATTATGTAATAATTGATTGATTGATCAATAAAATCAAAGGAACACCAGCTGGAGAAGGCTGACCTGGAAGCAGTCCTTGGAGGGGGCTAAACGTGGGTCAGGGGTAAGAGTGGTGGTGCCTAATCTTCACTGTAGATTTGCAGTCTGACCACAGCATCATCACCATACAGCTCAAAGGGATTCCCCAAAGATGACGTCACCATATGTTATGGAGTAACGTGCTGTGGAATCCTGAGTCCTCACACATTAGCACCTGTGAGAGGCAACAAGTAGGGAAAGTAAAGTCTGATGAGGCTCTCTAACCTGCCTCACAGATGGACATATACCCTGTCTAACCAGAAGACTAATAATCCCACATCACTACAAGGTACAACATTTAACACCCCTTCTCACACACACACATAATTCCCCGGGCTTTGGCTCGCCTTTCCAGTCCTCTGGCTGTATCCTGGCAGTCAAAGGCTTCAAATCAAATGTTATTTGTCACATGCGCCAAATACAACCGGTGTAGACCTTACGATGAAATGCTTACTTACAAGCCCTTAACCAACAATGTAGTTCAAGAAATAAAAAATATATCAAATCAATCAAAAGTAACACAAGAAATGTACATAACAATAACAAGGCAATACAGGGGGTACCGAGTCAATGTGCAGGGGCTTCCTTCCCTGAGGTGCTCCCCTCACCCTGTCCACAATGACACCCAACACTTAGCTACGTTCTCTTCCTCGAAGAAGCAAGGGATTGATCTCACTGAAAATGTGTGTTGTGAAAATGTATTAGAGATTACAGCTAAATTAGATACAGTTGAAGTTGGAAGTTTACATACACTTAGGTTGGTGTCATTAAAACTTGTTTTTCAAACACTCCACAAATTTCTTGTCAAGAAACTATAGTTTTGGTAAGTCTGTCTACTTGGTCCATGACAAGTAATTTTTCCAACAATTGTTTACAGAGAGATTATTTCAATTATAATTCACTGTACCACAATTCCAGTGGGTCAGAAGTTTACATACACTAAATTGACTGTGCCTTTAAACAGCTTGGAAAATTCCAGAAAATTATGGCATGGCTTTAGAAACTTCTGATAGGCTAATTGACATCATTTGAGTCAATTGGAGTTGTACCTGTGTATGTATTTCAAGGCCTACCTCCAAACTCAGTGCCTCTTTGCTTGACATCATGGGAAAAACAAAAGAAATCAGCAAAGACCTTAGAAAAAAAATTGGAGACCTCCACAAGTCTGGTTAATCCTTGGGAGCAATTTCCAAACACCTGAAAGTACCACGTTCGTCTGTACAAACAATAGTACGCAAGTATAAACACCATGGGACAACGCAGCTGTCATACCCCTCAGGAAGGAGATGAATGCACTTTGGTGCGAAAAGTGCAAATCAATCCCAGAACAACAGCAAAGGACCTTGTGAAGATGCTGGAGGAAAAAGGTGCAAAAGTATCTATATCAACAGTAAAACGAGTCTTATATTGACATAACCTGAAAGGCCGCTCAGCAAGGAGGAAGCCACTGCTCCAAAACCGCCATAAAAAAGCCAGACTACAGTTTGCAACTGCACATTGGGACAAAGATTGTACATTTTGGATAAATATCCTCTGGTCTGATGAAACAAAAATAGAACTGTTTGGCCATAATGACTATTGTTATGTTTGGAGGAAAAAGGGGGACGCTTGCAAGCCGAAGAACACCATCCCAACTGTGAAGCACGGGGGTGGCAGCATCATGTTGTGGGGGTGCTTTGCTACAGGAGGGACTGGTGCACTTCACAAAATAGATGGCTACATGAGGAAGGACAATTATGTGGATATATTGAAGCAACATCTCAAGACATCAGTCAGGAAGTTGAAGCTTGGTCGCAAATGGGTCCAAATGGCCCAAGCATACTTCCAAAGTTGTGGCAAAATGGCTTAAGGACAACAAAGTCAAGTCAGGGTATTAGATTGGCCATCACAAAGCCCTAACCTCAATCATATAGAAAATTTGTGGGCAGAACTGAGAAAGCGTGTGCGAGCAATGAGGCCTACAAACCTGACTCAGTTACACCAGCTCTGTCAGGAGGAGTGGGCCAAAATTCACCCAATTTATTGTGGAAAGCTTATGGAAGGCTACCCGAAACATTTGACCCAAGTTTAACAATTGAAAGTCAATGCTACCAAATACTAATTGAGTGAATGTAAACTTCTGACCCACTGTGAATGTGATAAAATAAATATAATCTCAAATAAATCATTTTCTCTACTATTATTCTGACATTTCATATTCTTACAATAAAGTTGTGATCCTAACTGACCTAAGACAGGGAATTTTTACTAGAATGTTACTAGGAATTGTTCAAAACAGTTTAAATGTATTTGGCTAAGGTGTATGTAAACTTCTGACTTCAATTGTACTACCTGTACTTGAGCTAAACTCAGCAAAAAAGAAACGTCCTCTCACTGTCAACTGCGTTTATTTTCAGCAAAATTAACATGTGTAAATATTTGTATGAACATAACAATATTCAACAACTGAGACATAAACTGAACAAGTTCCACAGACATGTGACTAACAGAAATGAAATAATGTGTCCCTGAACAAAGGGTGAGTCAAAATCAAAAGTAACAGTCAGTATCTGGTGTGGCCACCAGCTGCATTAAGAACTGCAGTGCATCTCCTACTCATGGACTGCACCAGATTTGCCTGCTCTTCTTGTGAGATGTTACCCCACTCTTCCACCATGGCACCTGCAAGTTCCCGGACATTTCTGGGGGGAATGGCCCTAGCCCTCACCCTCCGATCCAACAGGTCCCAGACGTGCTCAATGTGATTGAGATCTGGGCTCTTCGCTGGCCATGGCAGAACACTGACATTCCTGTCTTGCAAGAAATCACACACAGAACGAGCAGTATGGCTGGTGGCATTGTCATGCTGGAGGGTCATGTTAGGATGAGCCTGCAGGAAGGGTACCACATGAGGGAGGAGGATGTCTTCCTTGTAACGTACAGCGTTGAGATTTCCTGCAATGACAACAAACTCAGTCCGATGATGCTGTGACACACCGCCCCAGACCATGACAGATCCTCCACCTCCAAATCGATCCCGCTCCAGAATACAGGCCTCAGTGTAACGCTCATTCCTTTGACGATAAACGCGAATCCGACCATCACCCCTGGTGAGACAAAACCGTGACTCGTCAGTGAAGAGTACTTTTTGCCAGTCCTGTCTGGTCCAGCGATGGTGGGTTTGTGCCCATAGGCAACGTTGTTGTCGGAGATGTCTGGTGAGGACCTGCCTTTACAACAGGCCTACAATCCCTCAGTCCAGCCTCTCTCGGCCTATTGCGGACATTCTGAGCACTGATAGAGGGTTCCTGGTGTAACTCGGGCAGTTGTTGTTGACATCTTGTACCCATCCCGCAGGTGTGATGTTCAGATGTACCGATCCTGTGCAGGTGATGTTACACGTGGTCTGCCACTGCGAGGACGATCAGCTGTCGGTCCTGTCTCCCTGTAGCGCTGTCTTAGGTGTCTCACACTTGCAATTTATTGCCCTAGCCACATCTGCAGTCCTCATGCCTCCTTGCAGCATGCCTAAGGCACGTTCACGCAGATGAGCAGGGACCCTAGGCATCTTTTTGGTGTTTTTCAAAGTCTGTAGAAAGGCCTCTTTAGTGTCCTAAGTTTTCATAACTGTGACCTTAATTGCCCACTGTCTGTAAGCTGTTAGTGTCTTAACAACTGTTCCACAGATGCATGTTCATTAATTGTTTATGGTTCATTGAACAAGCATGGGAAACAGTGTTTAAACCCTTTACAATGAAGATCTGTGAAGTTATTTGGATTTTTACGAATTATCTTTGAAAGACAGGGTCCTGAAAAAGGGACATTTCTTTTTTTGCTGAGTTTATGTTAACTGTCTTCATCATTACCATAATAGAAAACAAACAGTTTAAAAAAGTTTTTATTCGTAAAATTAAGAAGACTTCCACATAACTACTGCACTATGTACATAGACATGGAATCACTGGTCACTTTAATAATGTTTACATACGGTTTTACTCATTTCATATGTATGTACTGTATCCTAGTCAATACCTCTCCGATATTGCTCTTCCTAATCCTATATATTTCTTAATTCCATTCTTTTCCTTTTAGATTTGTGTGTATTGTTGTGAATTGTTAGATATTACTGCACTGTTGGAGCTAGGAACACAAGCATTTCGCTACACCCACAATAACATCTGCTAAATATGTGAATGCGACCAATAACATTTGATTTGACTTACAACAATCAATGGAAGGGATCAAATTAAGTCACACAACTCTCCGGACTGAATTAGTATTCCTTTACTGATTACCAAATGCTTCAATCATCATAGTCATCATCATCATCAGAGGTGAGGAAGAGATTCCATCCCACAACATCTCTCTTTCTCACCTCTGATTTGGTTCCACCATGGGGGAGGGTCCTTGTGATCAGTGAAATGAACTGGCTGCTAACAGCTGTAATGTTGACATGGTAAGGGGTGTGTTTCCTTGAAGAGTTGCAGGGAGATTGGAAACCAAAACTTGTGGAGAAATTTGTGTAGTGGTTGAAAAACAAGTTTTAATGACTCCAACCTAAGTGTAGGTAAACTTCCGATTTCAACTGTAGCCTATGTCATCACCTGTAATGATATTCTTTGTAATTTTAAGCCATCATTACGTAGAATGGATATTCCAATCCAACTTAATTCTAACCACTAGCAGTCAGCCAGACAGGTGTCTACCCTCACCTTGGGAACTGAGTTGAGCTGGCCTGGGCTGAGGAAGGGTCGGACAAGGAGGGCACGTACTGGGACCCTCGAGTACCCGCTCTGGAACTAGTTGTGCTGGTCGAAGAGCTCCAGCCGTGCCCAGCCCTTGGACACCAGCCTCTGGACCTCCTGACCGTAGGCGTCCAGACCCTCAGCAGCCTGGAGCTCAACCATCAAAGACAAGGAGGGAGACGGCTGCATCCTGAAGAGAGAGAGTTTTGTCTTAGACAAATGTAACAAAGTGCATTTTGCTTCACCCCGAGTGGGCACGAACGGCGACCTTCTGAACAACACACACAACTCAAAGGCAAACTGAGCTAACAGAGCAAGTGACAAGTCTGTCTCTCTGTAAGGGAAGGTGTGATGTCACTGATGTACCCCAGCCAACATGCTACTGGTTAGTTTCACAGTTACTTTTTCTTCTCAGGGTGCAGTGCTTACCTGGGCACTGGGCATAGGCTGTTTGACTGCCAGTGGGGCATAGTTCCCGGGGGTGCACAGTGTGGGAGTAAGGCAGACCCCCTCCAAGCTGGCACTGCACAGGGAGCAGTGGATTAGGATGCCCCACCTCCTGGCCCCCAGAGTAGAGACCAGGCACTAGACGCAGAACCCTCAGCATGGCATCTAACCCCAGCACCAGGTCATAGTAGACCACAAAACCAGCCCTGCAAACCAACAGGATTTAGAGTAGTTTAGAGGTATTTCATACCTGAACACCTGTAGAGAGTTAAACATGTGTTAGAGACAATAAAATAGTATCTAATAAATGTAAGTAAAGGTAGGGTTTAATTTGACTAATATAGACATCTCAAATTGTCTTAAAGACATCATAGATGTCATTATGGACTCACGCAGGGTCGTAGGGAGAGGAATGGGGCCTGGGCTGGGTCTGTAACAGGAACATAGGGTGGATATACTATATGGGTCTTCTTTTGTTCACATAATTTTCAGTGATCATAGAGAACTGGATAGATGAAAGCAATATTTATGTCACAGCTTTACCAGGGCTGGAGGAGCATGCATCTGGGCCAGGGGATGATGCATGGCTGGCGGGGCAGGGAACAGGGGTGGAGGTGGAAGGGATGGGAGCAGCCTTTGGTTCCTGGGAGCTTCTCTGCCCCTCTACCTCCCTGTGAAGGCTCTTGATCTCAGCCTGGATGCTGGCCATGTGGTGGGTGTGTTCTCTCTGGATCTGATGGAGCTCAGACCCCACTGCTACTGGATCAGGGGAACATAGAATCCCATCGAATTAAAATAATTCTAGAACCGTTTGAGTGAATTCTAATTTTATGTATTCTAATTCTATACATCCCGTGGTGATCACTGTATTCAATGTACAGTGGGGAGAACAAGTATTTGATACACTGCCATTTGCCAGGTTTTCCTACTTACAAAGCATGTAGAGGTCTGTAATTCTTATCATAGGTACACTTCAACTGTGGAAGACGGAATCTAAAACAAAAATCCAGAAAAAAATCACACAATGTGATTAAGTAATTAATTTGCATTTTATTGCATGACATAAGTATTTGATCACCTATCAACCAGTAAGAATTCCGGCTCTCACAGACCTGTTAGTTTTTCTTTAAGAAGCCCTCCTCTTCTCCACTCATTACCTGTATTAACTGCACCTGTTTGAACTCGTTACCTGTATAAAAGACACCTGTCCACACACTCAATCAAACAGACTCCAACCTCTCCACGATGGCCAAGACCAGAGAGCTGTATAAGGACATCAGAGATAAAATTGTAGACCTGCACAAGGCTGGGATGGGCTACAGGACAATAGGCAAGCAGCTTGGTGAAAAGGCAACAACTGTTGGCGCAATTATTAGAAAATGGAAGAAGTTCAAGATGACGGTCAATCACCCTTGGTCTGGGGCTCCATGCAAGATCTCACCTCGTGGGGCATCAATGTTCATGAGGAAGGTGAGGGATCAGCCCAGAACTACACGGCAGGAGCTGGTCAATGACCTGAAGAGAGCTGGGACCACAGTCTCAAAGAAAATCATTAGTAACACACTACGCCGTCATGGATTAAAATCCTGCAGCGCACGCAAGGTCCCCCTGCTCAAGCCAGCGCATGTCCAGGCCCGTCTGAAGTTTGCCAATGACCATCTGGATGATCCAGAGGAGGAATGGGAGAAGGTCATGTGGTCTGATGAGACAAAAATAGAGCTTTTTGGTCTAAACTCCACTCGCTGTGTTTGGAGGAAGAAGAAGGATGAGTACAACCCCAAGAACACCATCCCAACCGTGAAGCATGGAGGTGGAAACATCATTCTTTGGGGATGCTTTTCTGCAAAGGGGACAGGACGACTGCACCGTATTGAGGGGAGGATGGATGGGGCCAAGTATCGCGAGATCTTGGCCAACAACCTCCTTCCTTCAGTAAGAGCATTGAAGATGGGTCGTGGCTGGGTCTTCCAGCATGACAACGACCCGAAACACACAGCCAGGGCAACTAAGGAGTGGCTCCGTAAGAAGCATCTCAAGGTCCTGGAGTGGCCTAGCCAGTCTCCAGACCTGAACCCAATAGAAAATCTTTGGAGGAAGCTGAAAGTCCGTATTGCCCAGCGACAGCCCCGAAACCTGAAGGATCCGGAGAAGGTCTGTATGGAGGAGTGGGCCAAAATCCCTGCTGCAGTGTGTGCAAACCTGGTCAAGAACTACAGGAAACGTATGATCTCTGTAATTGCAAACAAAGGTTTCTGTACCAAATATTAAGTTCTGCTTTTCTGATGTATCAAATACTTATGTCATGCAATAAAATGCAAATGAATTACTTAAAAATCATACAATGTGATTTTCTGGATTTTTGTTTTAGATTCCTGGGGCGGCAGGGTGGCCTAGTGGTTAGAGTGTTGGACTAGTAAACGAAAGGTTGCAAGTTCAAATCCCCGAGCTGACAAGGTACAAATCTGTCGTTCTGCCCCTGAACAAGGCAGTTAACCCACTGTTCCTAGGCTGTCATTGAAAATAAGAATTTGAGGGCCTCCCGGGTGGCGCAGTGGTCTAGCTGCGCCACCAGAGTCTCTGGGTTCGCGCCCAGGCTCTGTCGCAGCCGGCCACGACCGGGAGGTCCGTGGGGCGACGCACAATTGGGCTAGCGTTGTCCGGGTTAGGGAGGGTTTGGCCGGTAGGGATATCCTTGTCTCATCGCGCTCCAGCGACTCCTGTGGCGGGCCGGGCGCAGTGCGCGCTAACCAAGGGGGCCAGGTGCACGGTGTTTCCTCCAACACATTGGTGCGCTGGCTTCCGGGTTGGAGGCGCGCTGTGTTAAGAAGCAGTGCGGCTTGGTTGGGTTGTGCTTCGGAGGACGCGTGGCTTTCGACCTTCGTCTCTCCCGAGCCTGTACGGGAGTTGTAGCGATGAGACAAGATAGTAATTACTAGCGATTGGATACCACGAAAATTGGGGAGAAAAGGGGATAAAATTTAAACAAATAATAAAAAATAAGAAAATAAGAATTTGTTCTTAACTGACTTGCCTAGTTAAATAAAGGTATAAAAATATATATATACTGTATGTAACTAGTATTGAAATATGATGTAACTACACTGAAATATGTAAGAAAGTGAAAAGCTGTGAAAAATCTCAATGCTATCCAATTTGTAAGTCGCTCTGGATAAGAGCGTCTGCTAAATGACTTAAATGTAAATGTAATTCCGTCTCTCACAGTTGAAGTGTACCTATGATAAAAATGACAGACCTCTACATGCTTTGTAAGTAGGAAAACCTGCAAAATCGTCAGTGTATCAAATACTTGTTCTCCCCACTGTATGTGATAACTCCTTACTGTCATTGTTAATCAGCAATGTTGCCTCTATGTATAGAATGATGCGTATGTTATATTCATGACAAAGATTAGATGGAGAGGACAACCCACCGTATTCCCCGCAGTGTTTCTCCCTGGCAATTGTATCCTGAAGATCTCTTCCTCCAGTCTCAGGTTCTCCTGCTCCACAGCGAGGACCTCTGAGTTCCCAGCCTGGTGAGGATGCTTCATCTCTGGGCAGAGAGAGAGAGAGAGAGAGAGAGAGAGAGAGAGAGAGAGAGAGAAGGGGTGGGTAGAAATATCATACCCCCAAGACATGCTAAACTCTCACCATTACAATAACATGGGAGTTTAGCATTTTTGAGGGGTATGATATTTGTGTGTCTAACTTTCTCACTAATCATTATTCAAGATTCATTCAGAATTACTCTTAACATGGTAGTACCCACATGACTTAAAAGTGTTTAGAAACAAAATGTATTCTTATTTACAATAAAAGTGACTGCAAAAGGACACAATACACTATTTACCATTCATTTCTATTGGGGAAAAAATGATCTGAAACACAACCAATACAAAGAGCATATGCATCCAACAAATGTGTACAGGCACAAGCTTGATGTAGTCATTGCATGCTATGAATATGGGACCAAATACTTAACTTTGACTACTTTAATACACATGGAAGTGAATTTGTCCCAATACTTTTGGTCCCCTAAAATAAAGGGACTATGAACAAAAAGTGCTGTACTTTCTAAACGGTTTACCAGATATGGATGAAAATACCCTGAAATTAAAGCTGACAGTCTGCACTTTAACCTCATAGTCATTACATCATTACAAACAAAAACAAAACTTTCACTGTCCCAATATTTTTGAAGCTCACTGTATTTCTGTATTTAATTTTCAATAAACTTGCAAAAATGACTGAAAACATGTTTTCACTTCGGCATTATGGGGTATTGTTTGTAGATTGGTGAGCATTTAAAAAAACATTTTTTTTTAATTCGGGCTATAACACAACAAAATGTGTAATAAGTTAAGGGGTATGAATACTTTCGGAAGGCACTGGTACACATGATCAATAGACACAAATCACTGAAGGTGGAAACAAAGCATCAAATGTGACACCATACCCCAATGAGAGACCATGCAGGACTGACACTCACTCTTCCTCCTGCAGCTGGTTTCAGCCCCAGGTTGGGCCTGCTGCTCCAGAGTGTGGGCCTCAGCCTGTAGGCATGCACCTGGGCCAGAATGGCTGGAACAGATCCACCGGACTGCATGTAGGCCAGCCTCAGAGCTCTGTCATACCAACACACACAGCCACAGTCAAACACAGTCATAGATACAGATAGGGAACAGGATAGTAATACATTGCTCCTACTGCACTGATTACTGGTGTTGCATGCTAACGTCAGACGGCAGGTAGCCTAGCAGTTAGAGCGAAGAGCCAGCAACTGAAAGATTGCTGGTTTGAATACCCGAGCCGACAAGGTGAAAAATCTGTTGATGTGCCCTTGAGCAATGCACTTAATCCTAATTTTCTAGAGGCACGCTTTACTACTACAGCTGACCCTGTAAAACACATGTATGTGACAATAAAAACATGTTTTTTTATGTCATAAGAGCTACTAATCTGGCACTAATAACAGGTGCATCGATGATCACACTATAGCTGATACTACTGCATAGAGGTGGTACTATCTCTACCATGCAGTAACCTATTCACCTGTTTAATCAGAGCTGTACGCTAAGACATATGTACCTTATTTGGGAGGAGAGGGGGCCATCCACAGAGGATATGAGGTCAAAGTTGACATGTACCTTTGTGTCCTCAGGCAGGGTAGGGCTGTGTGTCAGACCTAACCTCTTTGACCCTATGAAGAGCACAGAAGAACATATTTATTTATTTTTCTGACAGACATCTAACTTATCAGGGTCATGGTCATTAGCCACCAAACGGAGGTACATGGACTGAAATAGGGAGGGACTACCGTGCGACCTGTTCCACAGGCCTGTTGTGAGTATCCTCTGCTGCCCTCTAGTGGCTGATTTGGTCCCTTAGCTCCAGCAACATAGTCTCCAGGTAGGCCGTGCTGCCCTGCCCTGACAGGGCCCCAAGCTGCCTCACTATCTCTGACAAACACACACAAAGTGAAAGTGTGTTGAATTACTCACACTGTTGCTTGCATTGCATACCGGTATCTATAGTGTGTGTTGTTTTTTCTCTGTGTTGTATGGTGTCAATCTGTCTCCATATTAGCCCGTGTTCTACATGGGAGAACAGCAGCATCAGATACAATCTACAGTATTTATTTGTGTGTACGCGTATTTTATTGGTGTGTAAACTCTCTATGTCTACGGCAACTTACTTACCCACTCTCTGTTGCTCCAGGAAGTGGTTGTGGGCCTGTATCTCTGAATCTCTCTCAACACAGACTTCAAGTGTCCTCTGCTGCCCTGTAGTGGCTACAACTAAGTCACCCCGGCTGCAGACTTCTCAAATCAGCGCTATAATCTTTGATGACGCAAATTGATTTTATAGGTTTTACTGGATAAATCTAGTACTAAACATATCACTTGTGGATCATTTAGCTTCTTAGATAGAGAAGCAGACAAATGTTTGGCAAACCGATGCAAAATATTTATTACAATTACATTTTTCCAAGATGCAGTAGTTTCTTTCTCATACAGACAGTTCCATACATGAAACCTTATCTTTAAAAATATGTAAATAATGTTATCAAAATAATCTTACATTTTTCAAAACTCAAAGTTTGTATTATATTTTTTTTTACAATCCACCCTGAATATCAAGGCTGCAAGAACAATATGCAAAAAAGAGAAATATCTATGTGGGATTGACAGCTGTACCAAATTATAAACAACAACAACAACAACAACAAAGAGCCTTAAATCTGTGGTAAAGCCAGCTGAACATTCTACCAGCCAGGAAAATTGTTGCAATTTCTAAACCTGGTAAATGCATAATTTTCAAAAGCAGTCCCTCATGTAAGAAAGAAAACCAGGTTGTATCGGGGGGGGGGGGGGGGGGGGGGGCTGTACGTTTACAGTCTTTATCAACCACAGAACTTGGAATTTTGAACATCTGAAAATTATGGCAGTTGGTGAACTAAGAACAGACAATCAGCTTGAACAGCTACGACGGAATAATTGAGTTTTTCTCCAGAATAAGTTTGGTAAAGTGACATTTCCATTACTTCGTAACGTTGTTTTATTATTCTTTATGCCCTTACTGGCTACATTAAATCAGTATTGCAATAAAAGTAATGGTGGTCCATAACTGTAAATGACTGTTCTCCTACCGCTTAGGATAAATATAATGATCAGCAAAATCATGCCTTACACTGTTCAAATAAGACCGATACATTACCATTTGTCAGCTTTAAATGGACCAAAACAAAAAACAAACCTAAATCCTTACAGAAGGGTTATTTAGGGGATTGGAAGCAATGTCAATATCAACTGCTCACAATGATTGTTTCATCTCAACACAAAAGCTACAAATTGTTTCAGCAAGAGCAGGTGTCAAAGCCGTCTTTCAACAAAAAAAAGTATCAATCGATGAAGTCATTTGCAAGTAAAATCATTATTGGTTTGGTTGTTGTCAACATCATGGGGCTAAATTTTTTCATCACAAAATCAAAAGAAAAATGCTGATGTGTTTTACTTTCAATAATCATTTTAGCTTCTAGGATAAGACCAAAGGGGTCAAAAAAAAGGAAAAAGAAAGGAAAGAAAAAGCAGAAGGAAAACCAAGAAGAAAGACCCTCAGGCAGGCATCACCTCTGACCCCTCTCTGTCACACCAGTGTCTGTATGACCAGTCTCTTGTGAACGAGGAAGAAGTGTAAAACAGGCGAGTGCAATGAGCGAGGGAGCGTGACGTGAGGAAGAAGAAGAGGAGGGGTGTAAAGCCATGTTAGGTGTCGGCGTCGTCGTCTGTCTGGCTGCTGCTAGTGCTCTCGGACTCTGAGACCTCTTCTAGTTCAGGCTCTACAGGGCTTCTCCAGGACAGCAGGGGCAGGGGCGCACCCTTGAGAAGAGGCTTCAGGAGAACACCGTTCTGGCCCAGCCTGTTCCTCTTCAGCTAAAACAGACAGATAGATTAATAACAACAGTAACCAGGTTTCCAAACTTTTCATGCAGACCTGATGCATGAGAAGTCACAACAGGGCTATTGGAAACAGGAAATGTTGGTCCAAATTCATAAATGTCGATAGACAATTTGTTTGTTCGAAATGGTGGGATATGGTGAAATGGCGGTGAAAATGTGTAAATATTGATATTAATCACGCAATGATATGTCACATTGTAGGCCTACCACAGTCTATGGCCTTTCACCACGACATGGAAAAGCATTAAAAGTTTATAGGCAGACGAAATAACTTATGATGAACTTCACATGTTGGAATAATTTATGATGAACTTCACATGGTGGTTAAGTGCACAGTGATCATGCACATTTCCAATAGGCTAAATATCGAGGGGAGACTATTATTTGAACGGTGCTTGTTGCCAATTATCAAATAAAATGACATTGCTCTTATCCATATCTCATCATATAACCGGTCCACTTTATAAGCAAACTGTTGTCCAGAGAGCATGCACCAGAACCACATTAGGCAAGTTTGCTATTTATTGCAACAGTTTTTGTGACAAAACCATCGGTAGAGTTGAAAATGCGATGGTAACCCATTTGTGTTTTTTATTCGTACATGGGAACTTAACTGCAGAAGTGGTTTTTATGTGCACTACGTCATCACCATGCACAGCACTTGATCTGCAACAAGTCAGTGTGATGAAAACACCCCTCGTGGGAAAATGCGCGTATTGTTTTTGTGTACATTTTTGAATATTTGCTTGAAAATCTGTCGCCAATTGGATGGAAACCTAGCTATAGAGAGATATCCACTCACAGGCTCACAGTAACACATGTAAATAGCTATGTATAGCTTTTACCTTCTCAGTTTTAGCTTGAAATTCTTGGAGCTCAGCATCAGTGATGGGCAAAAAGTTGTCATCATTCTCTGGGTACTCCTGCCAGCCCATAGCTTTGAGCAACCTACCAGAAGAGGCAGAGGTCACTGGTAAAACAAGCTTTGAAGTGATTGCTCTATATCTAGATGTAAGAAAGCTCAGGAAATATTAACGTTTTTACACATTTAACCCCTTATTTTTTTGTCACAAAACTACCTCCATACTTCCATGTGTTTGTATGGGTGACCTTCAGACTAGTCCCGTGACACTGGTGGGGGTCCTAGAGCAAAACGGAGAACACCATTTTGTTCATGAGTTTCCCCTTCCACAGTGGGGTCATAGTAGCGTCCGAATCTACACAGTTCGGACGCTACAGACAAAAATTGGCACATCAGCGTTACCGACTTCAGATGTGTCCCGTGACACTTGTGGGGGTCGTAGAGCAAAACGGAAACCGTTCGGACACTACAAACGTTTTCTTGAGAAGACAGAATTTCGGGATGTCTCATGGTCTGACAAAAACCCCTGTAGCTCAGCCACCTTCCTCCGCAGATGCGGAAGGCCTGACATGGGAAGATGTGGTGGATGGAGACGCAGCCCATGGGGATTTTGTATCATGTTACTCAGATTGACACACAGGTGCGTCTATAGACTCTTAAGTATTAAATCCACTTCAATTAGTGTAGATGAAGGGGAGGAAACAGGTTAAAAAATAATTTTTAAGCCTTGATACAATTGAGACATGGATTGTGTGTGTGCCATTCAGACGGTCAATGGGCAAAACAAAAGATTTAAGTGCCTTTGAACGGGGTATGGTAGTAGGTGCCAAGCGACCGGTATGAGTGTGTCAAGAACTGCGACGCTGCTGGGTTTTTCACTCAACAGTTTCCTGTGTGTATCAAAAATGGTCCACCACCCAAAGGACATCCAGCCAACTTGACACAACTGTGGGAAGCATAGAAGTCAACATGGGCCAGCATCCGCGTGAACGCTTTTGACACATTGTAGGACATGCTACAACGAACTGAGGCTGTTCTGAGGGCAAAAAGGGGTGCAACTCAATATTAGGAAGGTGTCCTTAATGTTTTTTACACTCAGTGTCCATGCATATACATACAGCAACAGCAAAGCCTCCATATAATTAATTTCATAATAATAACCACTGCGCCTCCCGGGTGGCGCAGTGGTCTAGGGCACTGCATCGCAGTGCTAGCTGCGCCACCAAAGTCTCTGGGTTCACGCCCAGGCTCTGTCGCAGCCGGCCGCAACCGGGAGGTCCGTGGGGCGACGCACAATTGGCATAGCGTCGTCCGGGTTAGGGAGGGTTTGGCCGGTAGGGATATCCTCGTCTCAGTATGTAAAAATGTAATAAAATGCATGCACTCTACTGTAAGTCGCTCTGGATAAGAGCGTCTGCTAAATGACTAAAATACAAATATATAAATATAATAATGTAGGGCTCTCGTTAATTTCACACAATTTACCTTGGTCGCCCCACCCTGACCCCAGGGGTCCACCGCCCTACAGCGCCCCCAACCCAACACACCCCACTCAACTTCAGGATCTTACTGTTTGAGTCACTGAGGGGTGTGAAGGAAGAGAGGGTATGTGCATGTGTGTGCAACTTACCTGTATTCTGCCTCCAACGAGCTGGAAAGGTGATCTGTGTCTGAGTCGCTGAGAGAGTGAAGGATCCCATTCTCTTGTAAGTCTCCTCTGTTCTCTGATGGACTGGTAGAGGTGGGCCCGTCCCAGTTCTTATCATCCTTCAGGCCTCGCAGGAACTCACTCTTCCGGTCGGTGCTGCGACGCATCAGCTTCAGACGAGGAGGGGTGACGTCGATGGGAGGGGTGATGCTGGAGGGAGGCTGAGAGAGGTATTACCAAATAAATTGTAAGTCTTTTCAAATAAATTGTATCAAATCAAGTGTAGCTTGGGTCAGTGGTGGAATGCTTGAGCAGTGTTTTCAGACTCCAACTCTTGTTGGATGAAGCACAGCTTTATTACGGGTGACAATTTTATCACTGCATTCTCTACCAGAAAGTTGGTTGGCCCTCTTCGATGTCACCTAGTTTGATACATTGCTATGTTTTCATATATAAAGCCCTTTTACAAAAAGTCCCATTGTACCTAACATCATAACTAAACTTTAGACATACGAGTTACCAAACCCAGTCTCAGGGATGGTTAACTCTGGGAATTCCTTTGGTCTCTACTGAGTTAGGTAAATCAGCTTTTAGTTTTCTTGCACCTTATTTGTAGAACAATCTTCAACATTTTCTTAGATTTGACTGCTGGTACCGCTAGGGGAATTCAGAAAGCTGATTGAGGACCTTATTACTGATGAATATGTTTGTTTTTCTTTCTGATTACATTTTGTATTTATATTTTGTGTCTTTTCTGTATTTAGGGCTCATCTCTGAAAGAGACCTTGTCTCAGTAGGACTCCCTGATAAAATAAAGGTTAAATGATTATATATATATACACTGCTCAAAAAAATAAAGGGAACACTTAAACAACACAATGTAACTCCAAGTCAATCACACTTCTGTGAAATCAAACTGTCCACTTAGGAAGCAACACTGATTGACAAGAAATTTCACATGCTGTTGTGCAAATGGAATAGACAAAAGGTGGAAATTATAGGCAATTAGCAAGACACGAGTGGTTCTGCATGTACTGGCCTGTCTCCTGGTAGCGCCTCCATGCTCCACGCCTCCATGCTCTGGACACTACGCTGAGACACAGCAAACCTTCTTGCCGCAGCTCGCATTGATGTGCCATCCTGGAAGAGCTGCACTACCTGAGCCACTTGTGTGGGTTGTAGACTCCGTCTCATGCTACCACTAGAGTGAAAGCACCGCCAGCATTCAAAAGTGACCAAAACATCAGCCAGGAAGCATAGGAACTGAGAAGTGGTCTGTGGTCACCACCTGCAGAACCACTCCTTTATTGGGGGTGTCTTGCTAATTGCCTATAATTTCCACCTTTTGTCTATTCCATTTGCATAACAGCATGTGAAATATATTGTCAATCAGTGTTGCTTCCTAAGTGGACAGTTTGATTTCACAGAAGTGTGATTGACTTGGAGTTACATTGTGTTGTTTAAGTGTTCCCTTTATTTTTTTGAGCAGTGTATATATATATATATATATATATATAGAGAGAGAGAGCGAGAAAGAGACACACACACACACTCACAAAGTTGAAGTCGGAAGTTTACATACACCTTAGCCAAATACATTTAAACTCAGTTTTTCACAATTCCTGACATTTAATCCTAGTAAAAATTCCCTGTCTTTAGGTCAGTTAGGATCACCACTTTATTTTAAGAATGTGAAATGTCAGAAAAATAGTAGAGAGAATTATTTATTTAAGCTTTTATTTATTTCATCACATTCCCAGTGCGTCAGAAGTTTACATACACTCAATTAGTATTTCGTAGCATTGCCTTTCAATTGTTTAACTTGGGTCAAACGTTTCGGGTAGCCTTCCACAAGCTTCCCCAATAAGTTGGGTGAATTCTGGCCCATTCCTCCTGACAGAGCTGTTGTAACTGAGTTAGGTTTGAAGGCCTCCTTGCTTGCAAACACTTTTTCAGTTCTGCCAACACATTTTCTATAGGATTGAGGTCAGGGCTTTGTGATGGCCACTCCAATACCTTGACTTTGTTGTCCTTAAGCCACTTTGACACAACTTTGGAATTATGCTTGGGGTCATTGTCCATTTGGAAGACCCATTTGCGATGAAGCTTTAACTTCCTGACTGATGTCTTGAGATGTTGCTTCAATATATCCACATAATTGTTCTCCCACATGATGCCATCTATTTTGTGAAGTGCACCAGTCCCTCCTGCAGCAAAGCACCTCCACAACATGATGCTGCTACCCCCGTGCTTCACAGTTGGGATGATGTTCTTCGGCTTACAAGCCTCCCCCTTTTTCCTCTAAACATAATGATGGTCATTATGGCCAAAAAATTATATTTTTGTTTCATCAGACCAGAGGACATTTCTCCAAAAAGTACAATCTTTGTCCCCATATGCAGTTGCAAACCGTACTGGCTTTTTTATGGCGGGTTTGGAGCAGTGGCTTCTTCCTTGCTGAGCGGCCTTTCAGGTTATGTCGATATAGGATTAGTTTTACTGTGGATATAGATACTTTTGTACCTGTTTCCAGCATCTTCACAAGGTCCTTTGCTGTTGTACTGGGATTGATTTGGACTTTTCACACCAAAGCACGTTCATCTCTAGGAGACAGAACGCGTCTCCTTCCTGAGGGGTATGACAGCAGCATGGTCCCATGGTGTTTATACTTGCGTACTATTGTCTGTACAGATGAACGTGGTACCTTCAGGCGTTTGGAAATTGCTCCCAAGGATGAACCAGACTTGTGGAAGTCTACAAATTTTTTTCTGAGGTCTTGGCTGATTTCTTTTGATTTTCCCATGATGTCAAGCAAAGAGGCACTGAGTTTGAAAGTAGGCCTTGAAATACATCCACAGGTACACCTCCAATTGACTTATCAGAAGCTTCTAACGCCATAACATAATTTTCTTGGAATTCTCCAAGCTGTTTAAATGCCCAGTCCACTTAGTATAATCTTCTGACCCACTGGAATTGTAATACAGTGAATTATAAGTGAAATAATCTGTCTGTAAACAATTATTGGAAAAATTACTTGTGTCATGCACAAAGTAGATGTCCTAACCGACTTGCCAAAACTATAGTTTGTTAACAAGAAATTTGTGGATTGGTTGAATAACAAGTTTTAATGACTCCAACCTAAGTGTATGTAAACTTCCGACTTCAACTGTGAGTAAGTTGCCCTCTGGTCCCTGTCAGAGTTCAGACTCACCTCCTTGGGGGTTCCGTAGGTCGGGCCGTAGGTCGGGGGAGTGACAGGCGTAAGAGGTTTGTTCCCAGAGGCAGCAGGGCTGGTGAAGGCGGAGTCCCAGCCGGATAAATTAAAACTGCTTTTGGTTTCTCTCCCGCTTGGCTTCCAGGGACCAGCCTGCAGAGGGAAAATAGAAAGTAAAGAAGTGATTCATTATTTTGGCTGATGATGCGACTAGTGATTATACCCTGTCCTGTTCAAAACAAATGCTACCTTCATTTTACTAGGCAAGTCAGTTAAGAACAAATTCTTATTTTCAATGTTGTTCAGGGGAAGAACGACATATTTTTACATTGTCAGCTCGGGGATTCGATCTTGCAACCTTTCGGTTACAAGTCCAATGCTCTAACCACTAGGCTACCTGCCGTCACACAAAGAGATGGCAGTAGTGAGGTCCTACCTTGGCTGAGGATGTGACTAGTGATTATACCCTGTCCTGGTTGAGGAGATGGCAGTAGTGAGGACCTACCTTGTCTGAGGACGTGACAATATTTAGGGCCTACCTTTTTTTTCTTTACCTACCTTGGTTGGGGTGATAGCTGGCTTGGGCACCAGGTTCTTGTAGACACTGGATGAGGAGATTGGGGTTTTGGTGACGTTGGTTAGGTGGGGTACCGTTGTGTTGGCGAAACCAGCAGAGAAAGCAGCGCTAGGGTCTTCCTTGGAAACCTTCTTGATGACCAACATCTTAGTTAGGGTCTGCTTGGCACTAGGGGGGTGCTCTGTGGGGGAAGGATTGACCAATCAATCAATCAGGCTTACTCCCTTTCAAAGCCAGTCACTGGCAGAGCTCCTCACTCACCCCAAACTCCTACAGGAGTCTCTACAGCATGAGGCTGGGCCACCGGCTTCCCACTGCTCTCTGATTGATTGAGTGAGGGCTGTGGAAAAAAGCATGAACACCCGTAACTTAACAAAAGTTGTCTGAAGTAATTTAAACATAGTAATCACCCAGCAGGTCGCTAACAATTTAAAAATTCTTTGAAACAGCCTGATAAACCAAAGCTTTGGAGTTGTTTTAAATTCAAGCAATGAAAATCTGGAGAAAGATGAGAGGGCACCCACAAAATCCTCCTCCACAAACTTCAGCTTGGCCTCATGGCCTCCCTCAACTGGCAGGAAGCCTCCTTTCCGGGGGTGGAAGGTCCAGTTGCGCTGACGGTGGGGCCCTGGTCGCTCCCTGTCCCCAGGGCGCTTGGTGTGGCGCCCATGGTGGGGTCCCTCCTGCCCCCAGAGACCGCTGCCCAGGCCCCCCTGCCCTCCCTTAGCCACGCCTGAGTCCACAGAGTCATGCCGCAGGAGAGAGGGATGGTGCAACCAATCACCTAGCAACCAGGAGTGGAAAAGTAAAATGAAGGTTAAGAACTGATTGGACCACATAATCCATCCAACACACACACATACTGGTCAACCCTGCTTTAACATATGTATATCTGTGACTAATACACTTTGATTTGGTAGTCAGGGTCAGGTAGGGTGAGACCATGTATATGTGCGTGTGCTACCTGCAGGTGCTCTGAGAGGGTTGTTGTTGAAGAAGCCGTCAGAGGAGTTATGACGACGGCGGCGGCTCACAGCGGGCCGAGCATCACCGCGGGCAAGATTCTCTCCGTGCCCCTCAAACGCTGCAAGAGACTGAGAAATACAGAGAGGGAAAGAGAGATGTACAGAGATGGAGAAAGAGATACAGAAAGTGTCAAAGAGAGAGAGACAGAGAAAGAGAGACAGAGGGGCACATTTAAAAGAGCCTCAGTAACCACTCAGAGCAATAGCTCACAAGCCATTACACTATACCAAAATGGGGGTGTGAAAGTAACCGTTTAAACGAGGTTGGGATCCTTAACCTGTTGAGGACAGAGGGCGCTGTTTTCACTTTGGGGGAAAATCGTGCCCAATTTAAACGGCCTCGTACTCAATTCTTGCTCGTACAATATGCATATTATTATTACTATTGGATAGAAAACACTCTAGTTTCTAAAACCGTTTGAATTATATCTGTGAGTAAAACAGAACTCCTTTTGCAGCAAACTTTCTGACAGGAAGTGGAAAATCTGAAATCGATGCACTGTTCTAGGGCCTGCCTATTAAAGTCCTTGATATTTATTAGTTTAGATGCACTTCATACGTCTTCCACTAGATGTCGACAGGCAGTGAGAGAAGAAATGGAGTGTGTAACTTGATCTGGTGTCGAATAATAGCTCTCGGCATGACGTGTCACCAGTTTCCTGTTTTCTGGAGAGCGCGTGATGGGAACCTGGATTTACCTCCTGATAAGCTGTTGTTATGGACGACTAATATCTCCGGCTTTGATTTTATTTGATACATGTGACAATATCATGGTAAAGTATGTTTTTTCAATATAGTTTAATCAGATTATTGAACATTTTTCGGGAGTTTTGCCGTGTTCCGTTCTCTGAGTTTGTTGACGATGGAGAGATTCGCGCCACTTGGCAAGTGTGCTTGCTAAATCGAGAGGGAAAAAGGCCGTTCTAAAACCAAACAACGATTGTTCTGGACAAAGGACCCCTTGTACAACATTCTGATGGAAGATCAGCAGAAGTAGGACCCATTTTGTGATGTTATTTCATATATCTGTCGTACATGTGAACTAGTAGTTTGCGGCCAGGTTTTGGGCACGCTCTCGCCATAACGTAAACTGCATATCGTAATGAAGTTATTTTTAGAATTCTAACACGGCGATTGCATTAAGAACTAGTGTATCTATCATTTCCTATACATGTATTTTTTAGTTATGTTTATGAATAGTTATTTGGTCAGAATATGTGTGTCAGAAAAATATCCGGACGTTGTGGGAAAAAGATGCTACGTTAGCACAATGTATAACCACTGATTTCAGCTCTAAATATGCACATTTTCGAACAAAACATAAGTGTATGTATAACCTGATGTTATAGGACTGTCATCTGATGAAGCTTATCAAGGTTAGTCAAAAATTATATATCTTGCTGGTTTATTTGCTATCGCTAACGTGCCTATTGCTATCGCTAACGTGCCTTGATGAATGAATGCGGTAATGTGGTAGGCTATTGTAGTAAGCTAATATAATGCTATATTGTGTTTTCGCTGTAAATTACTTAAAAAAAATCGGAAATATTGGCTGGATTCACAAGATGTTTGTCTTTAATTTGCTGTACACCATCGATTTTTCAGAAATGTTTTATGATGAGTATTTAGGTATTTGACGTTGGTGTCTGTAATTACTCTGGCTGCTTCGGTTCTATTTCTGACGGTAGCTGTGATTGTAGCTGCAATGTAAAACTGATTTATACCTCAAATATGCACATTTTTCGAACAAAACATAGATTTATTGTATAACATGTTATAAGACTGTCATCTAATGAAGTTGTTTCTTGGTTAGTTTGGTTGGTTCTTGGTTAGTTAGGTTGGCTTTGTGCATGCTACCTGTGCTGTGAAAAATGTCTGTCCTTTTTTGTATTTGGTGGTGAGCTAACATAAATATATGTGGTGTTTTCACTGTAAAACATTTTAAAAATCGGACATGTTGACTGGATTCACAAGATGTGTATCTTTCATTTGCTGTATTGGACTTGTTAATGTGTGAAAGTTAAATATTTCAAAAAAATATCTTTTGAATTTCGCGCTCTGCCTTTTCAGTGGAATGTGGGAGGAGTTCCGCTAGCGGAACGCCAGAGCCAGACAGGTTTTAACGTTAAGAAAAATCCCTAAAATCCCCCCCCCCCACCCCCCACTTAATTAAAATCACAGTTATCACAAAACATTATTTTCCGTGTTATAACCAACAGGCTATAAAGGCCTGGGGAAGTTGTGTAATTCACATAAAATCAGAGGAAGAGGCTTTAGGCTACTTGAATTTGCAAGGTAGGCAAGACAAGACATTGCGAGATGCAGATTACCAAAACATATGAGCACGCTTCTGCCTCTCTCTCCCTCGCACTGGCCTACCTGCTCGGTCTCTTCGCTAATGATGCAAGTGTGTGTTCAGTCTTCAGTCTGACGCCTGTAGAATATCCTAGCCTGACGCCTGTAGAATATCCTAGCCTATTCATGGCACCGATGTCTTCGGGCCAGTCTTGCGAGCCTAATTTTCGTTTTTGCCTCACTTGAAATTACAGTAGGCTACCGGTAGCCTGTGTCGATAACGTTTCAGACATAATGGAATGTGGCCCCTTGAAAGCCATTCGGCTACGGCATGTTTGTTTGTCTGTATATTAGGGTAGACTACACTACGAAACCTTATCTGGTGATATGAACGGGCATTTTTACTTGTGTGTAATTAAGGTTTGCCGCTTCTGAAACGGGACAAAAATCCATCACACAGGCAACCAGAAGTGTCAATCAAATAATCTCGAGCTACTGCAAGCAGGCCACTCTCCCTAGAAAAGTATTTTAAAGTTTGTTAAATATCATGATTTACCAAGACATTTTGTAGAAATAAAACACATTTAATTCCAAAATCATGGGCATTAATATGGAGTTGGTCCTCTCTTCTGGGAAGGCTTTCCACTAGATGTTGGAACATTTCTGTGGACACTGATGTTGGGTAATTAGGCCTGGCTTGCATTCGGTGTGCCAATTCATTCCAAAGGTGTTCGACGGGTTGAGGTCAGGGCTCTGTGCAGGCCAGTCAAGTTTTTCCACACCGATCTCGACAAACTATTTCTATATGGACCTCGCTTTGTGCGGGGGCATTGTCATGCTGAAACAGGAAGGGCCTTCCGCAAATTGTTGCCACAAAGTTGGAAGCACAGAATTATCTAGAATGTCATTGTATGCTGTAGTGTTAAGATTTCCCTTCACTGGAACTAAGGGGCCAAGCCCAAACCATTATAAAACAGCCCCAGACCATTATTCCTCCTCCACCAAACTTTACAGTTGGCACTATGAATTTGGGTAGGTAGCGTACTCCTGGCATCCGCCAAACCCAGATTCATCTGTCAAAATGCCAGATGGTGAAGCGTGACTCATCACTCCAGCGTTTCCACTGCTCCAGAGTCCAATGGTGGCGAGCTTTACACCACTACAGCCGACGCTTAGCATTGCGCATGGTGATCTTAGGCTTATGTGTAAACCCATTTCATGAAGCTCTCGACAAACAGTAATTATAATGATGTTGCTTCCAGAGGCAGTTTGGGACTTTGTAGTGAGTGTTGCAACCGAGGACAGACGATTTTAAACGCGCTGCTCGATTCAGCACTCGGCGGTCCCATTCTGTGATCTTGTGTGGCCTACCACTTCGCGGCTGAGCCCTTGTTGCGCCTAGACGTTTCCACTTCACAATAACAGCACTTACAGTTGACCGGGGCAGCTCTAGCAGGGCAGAAATTTGATTAACTGACTTGGTGGCATCCTATGACAGTGCCACGTTGAAAGTCACTGAGCTCTTCAGTAAGGCCTTTTTACTGCCAATGTTTGTCTATGTCAATTGCACGGCTGTGTGCTCGATTTTCTACACTTGTCAACTACGGGTGTGGCTGAAATAGCTAACTTGAAGGTGTGTCCACATACTTTGGTATATATAGTGTAACTTAATTGCTGGGCCCTAGAGGTCATACATACGTAACACAACCATTATTCTGCATTTTAAATTGATGTGGAATTTTATGATTTTTTCGTATTATTTTAATGGAGCACCAATAAAAGAAAATGGCCGTTTAAATGTTAAGCAAAATTGTCCATTTGTCACATCCCTAATACCAACATGCACCATGAAGACACAACCAACAACACCAAAAGCCACTGAAATCTGATCAAATCCTGCCCTGACATACAGTATTAATGCACTGGATGGCCCACCCCCGGCTGCACTAAGAAAACAAAATCAATAAACTTCTTAAATCTCCCCAAACATTTAAAAAACTGTCTAGACTGTCATCCATATTACTTTGAACCATGATTTTAACAGCTACAGAATTCTGACAAGTGCTACTAGAAAGAAGTGATACAACTGGAAAGTAGTGATACAGACTAGAGTGTTATATTGTATTATTGTCCTCTACAAAGACAGGCAGCCATAACTACCTGGGCCATTCAAGGCCACAACATACCTTTGGGGTCAAAGTTCAACCAGGCACCTCAGCGCAAACATTGAACCCTCTGTATATGCATAGTCTGCTAACATTTTACCCAGCCACCTAAAACGCTTTATCCAACAAAGCATGGCATTCCCAAAACCAATTTTTGAAGTAGTAACTTCTGAGAAAACATATTTACAGAACAAATCAAATCAAAGTGTATTTGTCACGTGCACCGAATACAATAGGTGTAGTAGACCTTAGTGGAATGCTTACTTACAGGCTCTAACCAACAGTGCAAAAAAGGTATTAGGTGAACAATAGGTAAGAAATAAAACAGTAAAGAGACAGTGAAAAATAACAGTAGCAAGGCTATATACAGGCAACGGTTAGTCGGGCTGATTGAGTAGTGTAGTATCCACTTTGTCAAAGGCAGGGGTGCAAAATATTGTTCATGTCCAGCGCAGGGTGCAGGGTGCAGTTGGAGACGCACCGCTGAGGCGCTCCACCTATGTCCAGTAAAAAATGATTTAACATACAGTGCCTTCAGAAAGTATTCACACATCTTGACTTTTTACACATTTTGTTGTGTTACAAAGTGTGATTAAAACGGATTTAATTGTATTTTTTTTGTCAACAATCGACACAAAATACTCTGTAATGTCAAAGTGGAAGAAAAATTCTAACATTTGTAAAAAATAAAACACTAATGTATCTTGATTAGATAAGTATTCAACCAATACATGTTAGAATCACCTTTGGCAGCAATTACAGCTCTAAGTCTTTTTGGCTAAGTCTCCAAGAGACATTCATATCTGGATTGTACAATATTTGCATACTTTTTTTCAGAATTCTTCGAGCTCTGTCAAGTTGGTTGTTGATTATTGCTAGACAGCCACTCAGGAACATTTAAATGTCATCTTGGTTAGAAACTCCAGTGTATATTTCTTCTTGTGTTTTAAGTTATTGTAGTGCTGAAAGGTAATTGTCTCTTGGAAAGCAGACTGAACCAGGTTTTCCACTTGGATTTTGCCAGTCCTTAGCTCTATTCCATTTCTTATTATCAAACTCCCTAGTCCTTGCAGGTGACAAGCACACCCATGTTGCAGCCACCACAATGTTTGAAAATATTGATAGTGGTACTCAGTGACGTGTTATATTTGCCCCAAATATAACACTTTTTATTCAGAACACGAAGTTCATGTCTTTGCCACATTTTTTATTTTGTCATTTCAAACAGGATGCATGTTCTGGAATATTTTTATTCTGTACAGGCTTCATTCTTTTCACTCTGTCATTTAGGTTAGTATTGTGGAGTAACTACAACGTTGTTGATCCATCCTCAGTCTTCTCCTGTCACAGCCATTCAACTCTGTAACTGTTTTAAAGTCACCATTTGCCTTACGGTGAAATCCCTGAGCAGTTTCCTTCCTCTCTGGTAACTGAATTAGGAAGGACACCTGCATCTTTGTAGTGACTGGGTGTATTGACACACGATCCAAAGTGTAATTAATAACTTCACCATGCTCAAAGGGATATTCAATGTCTGCTTTTCTTTATTTTTTACCCATCTACCAATACGTGCCCTTTGTAAGGCAGTGAAAAACCTCCCTGCTCTTTGAAACTGTGTGAAATTCCCTGCTCGACTGAGAGACCTTACAGATAATTGTATGTGTGGGGTACAGAGATGAAGTAGTGATTCAAAAATCATGTTAAACACTTATTACACACAGAGTGAGTCCATGCAACTTATTACCTGACTTGTCAAGCACATTACTACTTCTGAACTTGACATTGTGGGGTATTGTGTGTAGGTCAGTGACAAAAAAATCACAATTGAATACAATTTTAATTCAGGTTGTAACACAACTAAATGTGGAAAAAGTGAAGTGGTGTGAACACTTTCTGAAGGCACTGTTTAAATCATGTAGCCTATAGCCTACGTTTTCTGTAGCCTACAGGCTGGAGATCAAATTTATGACAAATGTCATGAGACACTTTTTACATCATGCACGTTTTTCCGATCAAATAGCCTAACAAACAGGTGTATATCCTAAAAACAGGACAGGTCAAAGGAAACTGCTGTCTAGGAGTTTCAAACAGTTGGGTAAATTGTCATGATAATCAGTGATTTCAAGTTTGTATTAGTATATTTTTGACGAGCTGCATCACAGCGAAAAAGAAAAGACTTCTGCATTCCCCGCTGTGTAAATACATGGATTCTCATTGCAAATAGGCTCAAGGTTACTCCTGATAAAGGTGGGTAGCTGATATTCAGAGCATAAAGACGTCCTCCGGGGATTTTTTTTTACTTTTCCTGTTGAAAAGTGATATTCCAAGTATAAATACAGTAAAGTACACACACTAATGCGTACACCACACGACTTTCAAAATCCAAACATCGCCGAGCCGCTCACATTAAACGACTGTCTTTCCTGTTGTTTTTTGTCTTGCCAACTTAGTGGTGCGCACACTAAACAATGTGGAACAGACGGGGGTCACACACTACAAGATTCTTCACTTGGTCGTGAGGATTCTCCATACCACGCGGTCTCGTGAACACAATGATGTGATGATGAGATTAGATTGTTAAAGCAGCCTCATTCACGCTTGCCATACAGAGTTGAAATATCTAGCCAACATTTTGAATTAAATAACATTGCTTGTAGGGCCTCCCTAGTGGTGCAGTGGTCTAAGGCACCGCATCACAGTGCTAGAGACATTACTACAGAGCCAGGTTTGATCCCGGGCTTTATCACAACCGGCAATGATCGGGAGTCCCATAGGGCGGCACACAAATGGCCCAGTGTTGTCCGGCTTAGGGGAGGTTTTGTCGTTTTACTTAAATCAATTGCTCATCTCGCGCCAGCGACTCGTGGCGTGCCGGGCGCCTGCAGGCTGACCTCGATCGCCAGGTGAATAGTGTTTCCGCCGACACATTGGTGCGTCTGGCTTTCAGGTTAAGCGGGTGGGTGTTAAGAAGCGCCGTTTGGCGGGTCATGTTTCGGAGGACACATGACACGACCTTCGCCTCCCGAGCCCATTGGGGAGTTGCAGCAATGAGACAAGATCGAAAATAAATAAATAACATTGCTTGTGAACTTCAGAGATGACACAATTTGACACTGACTTTGGTTAAAGTGACTTTGGCAAGTACAAATGCAAGTAGTCATCGCTCCGGCTCAAGAGACTACACATTCTGGGTGATTCGAAACAATGTCTTCTCTGATGAGCTCTCATTGGCTATTGCTGATCACTGTTCTCAAAACTTGTCATTGCACATCTTACACTACAAGAGCATTGTAGATTTTGTGCAGATAAAATCAAACGTTTGAAAATATTGGGACGTCTGGGATTGCTCAAAGACGGGATCGGAAGTACTTAGATTGCGTTTCTGATCTGCTCACATTAAACGCGCCGGTGAAGACTGCGTACCGAGAGGGCAACGACATGAGGATTTTGTCTCCGATCTCAAAAACTTGTCTGGGACAGCTAAATTCTGTAGTGTACACTTGGCTTAAAGGATAAAAAAATATATGTTTTGAGCAAAATAGTGTTTTTTAGACAACAGCAAAGGTTTTGATGGGAAGTCGTGATGGTTTGATGGGAAGTCATGATGTCATCAGCCTTATGACTTGCATGAGGACCAATAGAGGAGCAACAGACTAGGATGGCCAATACCGGCCCTGCTCACTTACCTTGGCGGGCTGAGGCGTAGAGAAGTTAAGCCAGGCTGGAACAAAGTCATGCTGCGCCATTTAGGTCCAGTGTCTCCCGTCAGTAGAGCGTGGCATCAAACCTCATGGCCAGGATCTGGAGAGGCAAGGAAATAGGGATATCACTGCCAGACCTCTAATAACAGACATCAGACAGAAATTAGTGTGAATAACCATCAGTGTTACTTCAGAGGAGTTGGTGTTTCATGCAAGATAATGTCAGGCTGCTTATGACAGACAACTTATGGTAGTCTTTATTCATCTTTACCCAAATAATTAAAATTAATGATTTTAATGAATTAGGATTTACACCGATCATCATTGCAGCTTTTCGAAGTGTGTGCGAATGTGAACTCTGCCAAATCACTTGGTAGTTAGTATCATTTCACTTCAGTATAAAGAGAGGACACTGATTGTACCCACCGACAGCTTGACCAGAATGACATAACAAATCTTCTTACCCAGAGTAGTCAGCTCTGTAGTCCAGTGGCCCTTCTCTCTGTCAGTGTGGTATGTGTTCCTCTTGGTACAGCTGGCCCAGCCCTGGTGTCTGTTAAGCTAAGGCAGACCAGGAGATAGGACCACTCTTCAGCCTGAGCGAGACAGAGCCCTTGGCAGAGAGAAGCTCCAGTTCCCAGGGTGAGGCGATGAGTGGAGAAGGGGCTTGGTAAGGAGACTGGCAGTTATCTGTACTGCCGGTCTTGGCTGGCGTCGAGATGATTTGATTGAATCAGTCACACAGACATGAATGAAAAGCAAGCATATGTAGTAGGGATCTGTTTGGTTGTTTGATCTAGGCCTGTCTGTGTGAGTCAGTGAGGAAAGTCAACTCAACTGTTCTATGTTCTCAAAAGGTTTATGGAAGCAGCACTTTGTGCCAGCCCTGAAACTGATTCCTCCTCACCAACTCATCCTATCTCCAGATGTGGACACTCTCTGAAAGAAAATGGGGGGGGGGGGGGGATCTACCTCACAGTGCCGCTTCAAGGGGAAAACAGCGAAAAGCCTGTGTTCACCTCATCCACACAACCGGAGGGCTACGACAAGGAGAAACGGGGAGGGAGGGGGGGGGGGTGGTCAAGGTTTAGTCACATAACAAAACCCAAGGGGGCCTATCGCTATGATGTGACTAACATTGTGTTTGTTAGTAGTATCAATCAACACACCCTAAATCCTGACTTTTCTGAGAAGGGGTGTGAGAAGGAGCCTGACATTCTCATTAACTCACTATTGTAGAGGTTGTATTGCTAGAGAACGTACTGGAGATTTGGTTCTGTGCACCTTTTTGCATTTATCTTACCCTCAGACACGACAAACCTAGGCTGTTGTTGTTGGTCAGATACACCATTCAGTCAAAGCGAATACTCATGTAAACTGACTCACTTCTTAGCTATAAAATTATACTCGAGTCATACAGAGGCAACTCTCCTTAAAAGGTCACTCATATAATTTTCAAAAGATATCTAACAACTGTCTGCCTTTTACTAGATTGTACAATCCTGACTTTGCTGTAGCATCCGGCAGAAGAGATTGTTGCTGAAGTTGTTGTAAGGATTGGCATTGAACAAAACAAAACTAAGTGTTCTTCTTTACTTCTCAGCCGTCTCTTCAAATTACTTCTTCAGCAGCAGATCAACACTGTTAAGAAACACAACATTTAGGCAAGAAAATGACAATGGACAGTTGGAGTTATGTAATATGGCTAGCAGCTAGCAAACTAGTTAGCAGGCTCTGTTGTAAACAAGCATTACGTACAAGCTAACGTTACTGTTAGCAGGCCATTGAATGAGTGCGACTCGCCAATGAACGATTACGCATGGTGCAACTTTCAATATTATTATATTAGCTAACAACATAAATTATTATATATGCATTACTTGACGTGATGACACATGAACATCGAAAAGTGTAACTGTCAACGGCCATGGATGATAAATGGAGCTAGCAGCAGACGAAATCAACGGTGTCAAAATGGCCACCTACCTAGAGATAAATGTCTCGAGCCTCACACAGACCACTTGCTTGTCTCTGTCAATTCAGCTAATATCCGAGATGTACGTGTAGGCGGAACATGCCTGTCTTGCAACTGCAAATATATAATTTCAGCTGTTGTAGTTAGTACATTTGGGTTGTGAGATCCCGTTTTATCAGACTTTCGTTTGAACTAGCTAACAGTAATGTTAGCTATCCTAGCTTGCTACTTGTTCCTGTTTGTCCTAGACATACTAAGCAATGGAAGAGCACATGTCCACACGTTATAAACAGTGATCTCTGCTGTGCCTGTAACGTGTGGTCTTTGACAGTCAGTTTATCTGTTTAATGATGTAGCAAATATATCCACCACATTTAATTTAACAATTAATCGTTACTGTGAGGGTAACTGTTGTGGAACCAGATTTCTCATAGGTCACTGTACGGACGGAAGGAATATATGTTCGCACACAAATCGGCAGGGTCTATGTCTGACATCAGGGACAGCGGATTTTTACTTATTTATAACAACATTTAATTCCGATTTGAAAAACAAGTAAGAATACAATAATCCGAGATAGTATAGAGATGTTCTCTGCGCAGAGGCAGTGATTTTGATGAGACATTAACAGTATATGACTTTCTACACAAGCAACTCCGTGCTAAACAGGCAGGCAGGTTACTGCAGCGATTTCAGACATTTATATAGCACTATGCTATTCAGATTTTGGGATATCTATTAACATTGTCTACCTTTTCAGATAAGATGTTGGCTGGTATATTTAGAAGACCCATCCTTACTGCTCACAAGGTGAGTTTACCTGTAAGAGGAGACTAAACATTGTTTCATGTCATGTCCATCTACTCATCTTATTGAATCTCTATTTCCATGGATGCATTGGGACTCTCCACAGCAGATGTCCTGCCTGTCTGCTGGTGCCTCAGTCAGGGTGTCTGATGCCTCCTATAGTTCCTGTCCCCTGTGGCCCTGCAGAGTCTCCTCGGCCAGGCTGCTCCCTAAAATAAGTGATGCTGTTGGTCTATTGAGGACCCAGTACTTCCACAGCTCTGCTGCGAGGCTGAAGAAACGACAACAACCAGAGCCTCCACCCAGAGAGTTGGACTTGCTCCGTTATGACATGAGAGACCTGGGAAAGAGCCCCAAACCAGCGCTGTACCTGAGCCTCTCCAGCCTTATCCCTTTCATCGCTGCTCCGCTCGTCATGGCTGTGACCGAGACCTACCTGCCAGAAGTGGCCTTCGCCCAGGTGGCCTATGGAGCGTCTATCTTGTCTTTCCTGGGCGGTGCGCGGTGGGGCTTTGCCATCCCGGAGACTAGCCCGGCCAAGCCAGACTGGATCAACCTGGCCAATAGCGTGGTTCCATCCCTGTTAGCCTGGCTGGCCATGCTGTTCAGCGACACGATTACCCCAGCAGCTATGATGGTCATCATGGGGCTAGGCATCTCCCTACACTATGACCTGTCTCTGCTGCCCACCTACCCCAGCTGGTTCAAAGCCCTGCGTACTATACTGTCGGTGGTGGCCTTCCTCTCACTGGTGGCCACACTGGTTCTCAAGGGAGTTTACCTGGAGAAGAAGATATTCTCAGAGCAATGATATCATGCTACAGAATAGACACATTTGTAATTGAACATATTTTAAGTGTGAATGGAAAGATCTCTAAAATGGTAAAGAGTGTTTGTGATGGCATATGTTTGATTGTGTTATTTATGGTACTTAAAAATGGCTGACTGATACTAAATGTGTATCCTTTAGGCTCTGGTTCTGGCAATACTGTAAGGAGCAGGTGGTACGTTTCAGACATCTGCTGTATATCCATGTGGTGGTGGGTCAGTGTCATGCATTATTATTGCAGATAATAAAACAATGGAATGGCGGCGTGACCAGCCTCAGCCTACAATGAACGAATGTGTGAAATGCTTGAAAGAATGGACTCGGCACACCTTTGTATTAAAATATTGACTTGTTTTATTGTAAAACAGGAGTATTTAATTTAACAAAACTTTGGAAAAAAGGCAAGACGAATTGGATGGATGGACAGGCCCACAGGTCCCATGCAGAGATCTGAACAAATTACACAATAAGGCACATACTCCTTTTTCATGGAGCCAAGATGTGCAAAACAAAATTTGCATGACTTCTCCTTCCAACAAGACAGGAGTCATCTTCTATTTCACCCTAATTCTGCCAGAATATTTTTTCTTTTATTTCTCCAGTAACTTACCTTTTCTAGTGCGTTACGTAAAAATAATAACATTATCTAAGGTTTGTGCATCTCAGGTGAAACATGTAAAAAGACCTCTGTATCTTTCTTTGGTAATGGGGTATACTTGGGAAGCTTGGGTAAACTTGAAATACGTAAACCACTATAGTGTTTGACTAATGACCATTCAGACTGCCTTGGAAAGTTTGTGTGCGTGGTTGTAATAAAAAAGGTCCCAGGACAATGGACTAACACCCTAGCAACAACTAGATTAAGTCCAGGCTTTGGTGGAACAGGTAAACAGTATTTTTGCATTTCACATTTCGCAATTTACCCCAACAAATGTCACTGAAAATGTGGAGGGAAATGGTATCAAATAATCTAACTGACACACACTAATACAATACCACTTATCACTTAGAGATGCCCAGCCCAGTCCTCATGTACTCGTACACCACATAGCTGATACTGACAGCTGGGATGACTTTCATGAAGTTGGGCAGGATTCCACGATACAGTCCAAAGAATCCTTCTTTCTCCAAGATCTTTTTCACCAGAAGGTTCATGGTCACCTGCTCTGAGCCTTCGATGGATGCTGAGAGAAAAGGGAAAGACAGGGAGGAAATTAAGTTGGTATTACCATGGACTAATTTCAATCGATCAACACCATTTCCTCTATAGATTGTAAAGAGTAATTGCTAAAGTTATATAATTTGAAGACTTTGGTTTCGTGGATATAATTCAGTCAGTCATCTTGGCCATGATAATACATCGTGTTTGAGACCGGAGTGGGATTTGGTGTCTCTCTCACCGTGGTCTCAGAGCATTTTGTATTATTCTATACATAAATCCGAGACACTCAATTTAGTATGATATGTTTCGTATGGTATGTATTAATTTGTGGATGTCCAGCAAACATTTCGCATGATATGTTCCGAATTGCAATTTGTATGATATGTTCCGAATTTAAATTCGTACAATATGTTATGAATTCCAATTTCCTGTGGCTAACGTTAGCTAGGCTAGAGGTTAGGGTTAAGACGTCCGCACGCTTTCCAGCTGAAACAGTTTTTCAAGTTTTTCTGCATATATTTTCATTTTTTTTCTGCACCTTTTTTCATTGAGAAACACTGCACCAAACATCTTAGATGTAAAATTGCACAACTAAGATCTCCTCAGCAAAAACGTCAAAATTGATGACAGATTTCTTGAGTTATCTTAGATTAATTCTGACTATCTTAAAGAAGTGTATACTGGCTACGGCATCTCAAAATGGCCAAACAATACTATTGCCACTTTGTTCTCGTTTTTTTAAGCGACGGTCTTTTAAGAGAGTATGCGAGCACACTCGTTTGATTCACCTAGCCGACTTCTGGTAGCTATCAGCCGAACTGAAGCAGGCGGTCGCCTTTAGGGGTTAAGGTTAGTAGTTAGGGGGAGGTTAATGGTTTAGGGGAAGGGTTAGCTAACATGCTAAGTAGTTACAAGTATTTTTACTTGTAAGTTGCTAAAATGCTAAACATGTCCATGATGAGATTCAAACATTCAACCTATGGGTTGCTAGACGTTTGCCTTATAAACCCATCCATCCATCCATCCACCCCAACCAACCACCCTCCTTTTGTTTTTGTCTTAAGTAACCGTTGTCTTATGTAACCACACCATGGTGTGTCAGTGTCTGGATCGAATCCAGGAGCTGACAATGTAAAAATCAGTTGTTCTGCCCCTGAGCAAGGCAGTTAACCCACTGTTCCCTAGGCGCCGAAGACGTGGATATCGATTAAGGCAGTCCCCCGCACCTCTCTGATTCAGAGGGGTTGGGTTAAATGCGGAAGACACATTTCAGTTGAATGCATTCAGTTGTACAACTGGCTAGGTATCCCCCTTTACCTTACTATGTTACATATAGTCTATGAGACCAGTCTGTTTCAATATGTGACAGTGTTGTAAGACTTTGTACAGTCTCAGGTTTGGGTTTTGAGTGATCTCTGAGATAGGACGGTTACCTGCTGCCTGCATCCTGGTTCGGATCAGAGCCAGGGGATAACTGGCCAGCTGGCCACAGGTGCTGGAGATGGTACCACAGGCCAACAGCACCAGGATCCCAGGGTTGGCTGTGTCTTTGGCATAACGGGCCAGCCACGCATTCTTCAGACTCTGAGGTAAGAAGGGGTAGAGTAGAGCAGAGTCAGGAATCATGATTAAGCCAAGAGATCACAATCACCTACATTTAGTGGCAAAACTGGGTCAACATCATCAAAAGTTTTTCCTGTATAACCAACAACCAAAGAAGTACAACACAATACAGCACACATAGATCTGGGACCAGGCTACGCCAATGACCTGTCCAAAACCTAAAAAACAGTTTTATCCAGTTAGATATGTTTGGACACACCTCATACACTGCCAGGTCTATCCCAGCATATGGAATGATGCCCAGGATGTTTGGAACGTAGCCCTTATAGAAGGCCTTCACGCCCTCCTTCTTCAGGATCTTCTTGGCACAGTCGAACATTCCTGAGTACTGTCCAGTCTTCCTCAGCGTAAGCCTAGTTTTCATTACCTAAAATGACAAAGCAGAGAAACTTTAGCTGGTTATAAAACTACACAGAATATATTCTCTCTCTGCACTCCCCTCCTCTCTCCTTCCTGCTCATGTTAATCCCCATTTATGTATCTCCTCTACCCTTCCCTTCTCTCTACTCCCCTCCACTTCATTCCCATCCCATTCCCTTGCCCTCGCATCCTCTCACCTCCATGGGATAGATGGCTGTCTGAGCGGTGGCCCCGGCCAGTGATCCAGCAATGAACCTCTCGTGGGTCTGGACCTTCCCTCCCTCTGACGACAGCATCTTCTTATACTGCCAAGAGGAACAGAGCCAACAAAGTGAAACTGTGCTGATGGCCCAGAGACATACATACAGAGTTCAATTGCAGTAGACATAATGCTCGGTCTTGTGGCTACATGGTTAACCAGATAAGGAAAAAGTAACTCAAAATTGACCTGATCCACAGGTCTTAAAAACAACAAAGAGAGACGGTTGATTGTTTCTCACCTGTTCGTAGGCCATGAACTTGATGGCTGTCTCAGGGGCGATCTTCAGGACATTGGTCCCGTTGCCCCTCCACAGGGAGCTGACGCCCCCCTCCTTTATCATCTGCTTGAAGCCCCCCACCAGACTGATCTTATTGGTCTTGGAGCCGTGCACCTGAGAAAGAGAAATCACAGATAATCAGGGTTCGAATTACACAGTGACTCTTGGGGGTGCCAAACATCACTTGGTGGTGCCTGTTGTCGGTATCATTTGTTGGGGGGACATTGATATTTCAATTATTGTGGGGGCTCCCTGTAATTGGATCCCTGCAGGTAGGATCTCCCCATGTCATCCAAACATCACAACAAAGGTACATTAATTTGATATGGTCCTGACATTTACTGTATACTGCATCTAACTTTACCAAGAAGGACATACACAATACATTTCTTGGACATATGCTTAATAGAGTTAGGCATGTAGGCCCACAGTACATACCTGCATGAACACCTTCATCCTGTCCAGAGGGGCGGTGCCTGTACGAGAGACCGCCCCAGCCATGGCGCCGGCTGCCAGCTGTTTCCACCACACACCTGTTGTCTTCTCCTCCTCTGTGAACTCATCAGGGATGGTGAGGCTGTCCCCAATATCCAGAACCTATCACAATACACATGCATACTGTTAACGAATATAGCCAACATTTAGAAACACTGAGTTTGCCACAGTCTTAACACGCGTGTTCTTACGCACGAAAACACGCACCCCCAATCAATACAATTGATTTCCAGGTCGAATAAATAAGTAGTTAATTCGAACAAAAAGTTAAATAAATGACCAGTAGCCTAAACAAAATTGCAATTATACATTGCATAAAATGCATAAAACTATAGAAGCGCGTGGCGTGGACCAGGTTTAATTCTAGACCGACAACAACAACAGCACCTCCATACTAAACTAGATTCGGTCCATTTTGGTTCAAAGTGTGCTGAAATATTCTAGTAATGAATTAGAATGAAAATATAGGTGGGTCTGGGAGTAGTAAAGCACATTGTTCGGAAAAGCGCGAAAAAAAAGACCACATCGAAAGAGCGTCAAGCAGAACAAATGCTGATAACATTTGATTATGAATATTTTTATGAATGATGAAGCAATGGAGGCTCAATTGTGAGCAGCATCATCAAAATCATAAAGGTGACCAACATGTAATGGAGATGGGTCCTATTTGATAATATCTCACCAAGATCTTTAAGTCCCACTCACTAATTACATCTGTCCTTCACCAGATTCCTGAACCCCACAACTGCAGCACTGCACAGCAACAAACCCTTTCACCTCCCAAGACCTGTGACATTACATCAGAGGGGTATACTAGCACGATCAATGAATTAGTCAGCTAACTTTGATGAACAACCAGAAATAACTATAGATTTTTCGGTTCAGTAAAAACCTAAACTTGGATAAGTGATTTTGTTTGTTGAAACAATGAGAACATGCCCATTTCAAGCTTATCTTTAAAAAAAAAGTAAGTTCAAATTCAGAACATGTAGGAAAGTTAGCTAACTAACTCATTGACCCAGCTTTGTAGTATACCCCTCAGCACTGTCCAAACACCCTGACCAATTATAACCTCATGCCATCCTTGAACCTAATCCTACCGAACCCTTGATGTTTTACCTTGGCCTAATTCTCACTTTATGTAACATGGTGTGTCTATGTGTCTGTCTACATGGACACCACTGATGCCAATTACAGCGTATTAGCTCAAAAATGCAAAACACTCATTTAACAATATGGTACAATGGAAACAAATGTCCCATTTCAACAATTACATACCAGTATATTATTACAGTGGTACAATTGTGTTATCATGACATAGCAGATTGATCCAATTTTCAAGGACAAAAATGACCACCTTCAATGTAATGCAAATTCAATGCACCATTTTCAATACAACAATGAAAACAAAACTTAGAAGACAACTCTGGATGCAGTAATGAACATAATCAACAGATTCGCCACCAACAATATAAACAAACCAAACAATTTATGTCCATACTGACTTCCAGGTCCAATACGATCACCTCAGTGCTCAGTGTTGGTAAAGAAATATACCTTATCATGGACAAAACAAAGTATAAATTCAGTTTAAGTCCATTGTGACACCTGAGCTGATAGAGAACAGAGGAGTGATCTTATCGTAGAATTTGTAATTTAATAGGATCTCTATGGAACTTACCACCTCAATCTCCACCTCATAGATATTTCCATCATCCTCAAAATCAATATAGAACCACTTTTCTTTGGGATGCTGCAGCAGTGCCATGTCGCCCCAGCCCGAATCTGAGCCGTGATACTGATCCTGGTACTGGTCGGTCTGTCGATTCGGAGCCATGCAATAGCCAGTTGTATGTACTGGGCCAGCCAGTCAACGTCCCAGTGGCACTGTAGCCTACCGCCACCCCAATAACAACAAGATGGTCCTATCCCGCCCAGACTGACATCACATTGACTTCCTTACCCCCCACACCGTCCCAAGCCACTAACGAGCTAATCCCCTCCTAGGACAGCCTTAAATTAGCTTACCGTAGCCTAGTTTAGCTAAGTCATGCAGGTTTATTCAACCTCTATCTCTTGGGTGGATGAATTGGCAGAGGATCCAAAGCTCTCCAGGATCAGGGTTTGAGAGCACTGTTGTAGGACATGAGGATATCAAAATATTCAGCAATAAAAACTGCACCCCCAGGTTGCACTGCCACATGACCTGTCAGTTTGTTGACTGTTCCTTCCTCTACTGTGACTGGCTGGTTCCCTCCACATCACTGCCTGTCTTTCATTCAGGAGACAATCCTCCCCTCTACATGAGTGTATAAACAGAAGACAAAGCCTATTACTTCACCTCTATCTCTCCTCCTCTCCCTCCTGCCCTCCTTTGCCTGTTTCTTGACTGACTCTTGACTCCCTCTGATCCCATTGACATAGAGAGGAACCATGTCATTGCACAAGTCCTGGGACATCTCCAGAACCAGCAGGAAAGGAACTCTAATTCACAACTCTCCCCTCTACTGTCTGTCAAACTGTTGTGAAGGGCAGACAGGGTACCGCAGCATTGCACTGTCCTTATGTAACGACAGTTGAAGCATGTTACAAGTTGAGCTTGTATGCAAGGTGCAAAATTGTCACCACCAATCTTTTGATATCTGATTGTGATATAGTTGAGCTCATTTGTCACGTGCCGACTACAACAGGTGTAGACTTTACCGTGAAATGCTTTCTTACGAGCCCTTTCCCAGCAATGCAGTTAAAAAGTAAGTAAGTTAGCAAATAGAAATAGGAAAATTGTAACACAATAAATAATAATAACAAGGCTTTATACAAGGAGTACCGGTACCAAGTCAATGTGCCAGGGTATGAGGTAGTTGAGGTAATACGTACATGTAGGTAGGGGTAAAGGTGACTAGGTAATCAGGATACATAATAAACAGAGTAGCAGCAGCGTATTGGAAGAGTTTGAAAGTGTGTGTATGTGTGTGGCGTCACTATGCATGTGTGCATGTGTAGTGTGTGTGTTGGAGTGTCAGTGTAAGCATGTGTGACTGTGTGGGTAGAGTCCAGTGAGTGTCAGTGTAAGAGAGTCAGTGCAAATAGTCAAGGTAGCCATTTGATTAACTGTTCAGCAGTCTTTTGGCTTGGGGGTAGAAGCTGTTCAGGTGCCTTTTGGTCCCACACTTGGCGCTCCGGTACCGCTTGCCGTGCGGTAGCAAAGAGAACAGTCTATGGCTTGGGTGGCTGGGGCCTTTGACAGTTTTCCGGCTAGTATAGAGGTCCTGGATGGCAGGGAGCTCGGCCCCAATGATGTACTGGGCCATCCGCACCACCCTCTGTAGCATCTTGCGATCAAGGGCGGTGCAGTTGTCATACCAAGCGGTGATGCAGCCGGGTCAAGATGCCGCTGTAGAACTTTTTAAGGATCTGAGGGGCCATGCCAAATCTTTTCAACCTTCTGAAGGGGAAGAGGCACTTCACGATTGAGCTGGTGTGAGAAGACCATGTTAAGTCTTTAGTGATGTGGACACCGTGGAACTTGAAACTCTCGACCCGCTCTAGTACAGCCCTACCGATGTTTCCTGTAGTCCACGATCAGCTCCTTTGTCTTGCTAACGTTGAGGGAGAGGTTGTTGTCCTGGCACTACACTGCCAGGTCTCTGACCTCCTCCCTGTAGGACTACCACCTTTGTGTCGTCAGCAAACTTAATAATGGTGTTGGAGTTGTGCGTGGCCACACAGTCGTTGGTGAACAGGGAGTACAGGAGGGGACTAAGTACAAACCCCTGAGGGTCCCCCATGTTGAGGGTCAGCATGGCAGATGTGTTGTTCCCTACCCTCACCACCTGGAGGCGGCCCATCAGAAAGTTCAGGATCTAGTTGCAGAGGGATGTGTTCAGTCCCAGGGTCCCGAGCTTGGTAATGAGCTTGGAGGGGTTTATGGTGTTGAACACTGAGCTGTAGTCAACGAACAGCATTCTCACATAGGTATTCCTCTTGTCCAGGTGGGAGAGAGCAGTGTGGAGTGCAATAGAGATTGCGTCATCTGTGGATCTGTTGGGGCGGCATGCGAATTAGAGTGGGCCCAGGGTGTCTGGGTTGATGGTGTTGATGTGTGCCATGAACAGTCTTTCAAAGCATTTCATGGTTACAGTTGTGAGTGCTACGAGACGATAGTGGTTTAGGCAGGTTACCTTTGAGTTCTTGATGGTCTGCTTGAAACATGTTGGAATTACAGATTGGAACAAGGAGATGTTGAAAATGTCTGTGAAAACACTTGCCAGCTGGTCTGGGCATGCTCTGAGAATGCACCCTGGTATTCTGTCTGGCCCAGCGGCCTTGCGAGTGTTAACTGTTTAAAATTCGTACTCACATCGGCCATGGAGAGCAAGATCAAACAGTTGTCCGGGACAGGGCTCCCATGCCTGGCTCAGTGTTGTTTGCCTCGATGCGAGCATAGAAGGCATTCAAGCTCATCTGGAAGGTTTTCTTCACTGGGCAACTCACGGCTTAATTTCCCTTCGTAATAGTCTGCAAACCCTGACACATCCGAAGAGCCTCCGAGCCGGTGAAGTATAATTCTATCTGAATCCTATATATTGACCTTTTCCATGTTTGATGGCTCGTCGGAGGTCGTAGCTGGTTTTCTTGCAAGCGTCCATGTCCCGTTCCTTGAAAGCGGACCTACTGTTAACGCCGATGTATCAGGTTGTAGTGATGTGTAGGATAACTCAGCAAGTACACACTCCCAAACAGAGACAAACAAACTCAGTCACACAAACATACATGCTCTCTCACTCTCTCACTCTCTCACTCTCTCACTCTCTCTCTCTCTCTCTCTCTCTCTCTCTCACTCACTCACTCACTCACTCACTCACTCACTCACTCACTCACTCACTCACTCACTCACTCACTCACTCACTCACTCACTCACTCACTCACTCACTCACTCACCGTGGAGTGCTTCCAATAGCGGATAATGTCCTGCAGGTTGGTGGCTGTGTTGAAGAGGAAGTGTTCCCTCCATTCATTCCAGTCCACAGTCATGGTTCCATCCACATCAATGCTGCAGCACAGAAAGACAGAAGGGTGACACTGTCATTGAGTCTGTACAATGGGGAAAAATAACAATAATAGTGCAGCAAATAGAGGACATTCAAGTATTGGTGGTGTATTTTGGATTAACTCCAACAAAGTGTAAGGATTAACCTGGTTTAACTCCTGACAAGTTCATGGCTGCACTTCCGCTGAGAGCAGACAGCAGCGACAGTAATCAATAAGTAAATGAGATTACTGATCCATGCTGTACTTTACTGGAGACCTGCTCTCCCTGTCCATTTCTATATCTCTTCTATCTTGCTTCATACCTCTCTCTCCACTTATCTCTCCAGTATTTGTTAGACAAAAAGTGAGTCAGTCTATCTGAGTGCTTTGGTTATGGAAATGAACACTCTGTCGTGCCCTGTCCTGTAGTAACTCTTCCAACTCAACTAGAATCTATTTAAAGAATATAATATTCATGCTATCAACACAGCCTAGAAACTACACATCAATGTAATGGCTATTTCCTGGTTTTCATTCTAGGTGTTTATCATCCACCCTCATCCCCAGTCAGGGGCTGTATTAATGTTATCAGCTCCACTGCAGGAGAGCTTAGCTGGTCTAGAATGCAGCCATGCAGAGGTCCCCACCCATCACAAGCAGAGGATAGTGAAAGTGCCAGGCCCAACAAACATTTAATGACTGAGAACAACCACAGAGTGAGCTCAGATAACATGCTGGAGTTGATGTATTGTATCCTCAAAGTAAATATGTGCCCAATGTGGGCATACAGCTGATGCCGCCATGACACCAGACAGTGAGATATATGACTGAGGGCTTACGTCTGAAGGATCTTCTCTGCCTCTTCCTTGCTGATGTCCATCCCCAGGTCAGCAAGGGACTGCTTTATCTCCATGTAGTCAATGCGTCCTGTAGTAAAAAACAATGCCATGAGATAAAATATTGAATCATTTACATTGAATCAAATAATTGACTGTATTTTAAGTATTGATATATTGTAGTGGGGTTAGACTACTATACCGTCATTGTTTTTATCCAGGCTCTTGAACGTCAGCAGCAGTTTCTTCTCATGTTCCTTCAGGTACTTGGAAAACTCATTGATGTCAAGACCCTCGTCGTTGTCCTGGTCTCCAGATGAAACTATTTTCTGGGAATAATAAAACAAAAACACATTTACAATCCACCACCATTGTACATTTTCTTAGTGTAGACATTCCTAGCTTGAAATAATAATTGTAAAATCTCTCCAAAACCCTTACATGAAACACTTTCACTGGAGAGTGGCAGCTGGCTGTTCAACCTTTAGCTGGACTATTGTGCCACCTACTGTTTTCTTTATAGAGAACACTGAGGATTCATTGAATTTACAGGGATGCTGTACTGTAGACTGTATGACCAAATCAATGTAATGGGGTCAAAGTGCATTAGTGTGTTGCCTCACCCAGGGATGGGCTACCTGACTTTAAAATGATGCTTGTAGGCTATACAGGCACTGAGCAGATTATCTAATCTATATGTCAACTCAACTTCCATACAACAGAGGATAGGGCATCCATATCATTATAAGTATCAAGGATGAGCTGATGCTGACCTTCGTGAATGAATGTTTTAGGGTTAAGTTGCCTTTCACTTTCCTGTGCAAACAGATACATTAAAAGTCATAAGGCTGTGACTGGGAGAAAACTAAGGAATGCAGGAATGACATATTTTACCTTTAAAGGTGTGGTCTTATCCTTAGTCGCACCGCAACAATAAAACCTTGCCTTTCCTGTTTCAACTTTTGAAGCTACAGGCAAAATTATCTCTAATGATGCCCTATCCTTGCAGCTTTCAGATGGCACAGTAGGCTACCCGGTACTATATGACAGATCCAGGTGTTATCTATATGTATATGGAAATAAATATGGAAACGTTAAGATACTGAGTCTTATCAAGAACCAACATCCTCAGTCATATCTAGGGAAATTATGACATTGGATGCCCATGTGCATTGCTCTCTTTATGATATAAGATATGTGTAATATAGTAAATTGATTGTTTAACGGTAACCCGTTAAAGAGAGGTGAAGTACTGCAAGATATGCAGTACTTCACCTAAGCTACCTGCTGCCCCTAGTGGTTAGAGCATCTGTCGATGTGCCCTTGAGCAAGGCACTTAACACCAATTGCTCCTGTAAGTCGCTCTAGATAAGAGCGTCTGCACTTATTGACAAACAAATAATAGACTAGAATACATTTAATTTTGTATAGATTAGTAAGTAAAACCTATCCCTTGTCACTGGTTAAAATACCACATTTGCTTGGCATCTGTCAACACTATTTGCCCATGGGAGGGGCTACAACCTTCATCTTGTGAGGATCTATAACTTACTCTACACAATAATGTACTTTTGACACTAAAATAACACAATAGACAGTCTATCTGTTCACATGTAAAACGCTATTTACTTGCGCGTCTCCTTTCCCGAAAGCAATGCCCATAGCAGAGAGGCCCTCTTTGAGTTCTGCAACATCCACTTTCCCATCTTTGTTGGCATCTAATTTCTCAAATAATTCTTCATAAGTCTTCGGAGCGTCACTGGCACAATATGAATCTGTAAACACGAGTTTTCTTACGACTTGATACATTATTGCAGTTATCCAAAATTCAAAGGATATACTCGAAAAACTCGACAGGATAATGAATACAGGAGACCGCGGAGAAAAACTGGAAGATCAATTGCGTGCCACTGCCAACTGTGGTTTGGCCAGAGACGGAAGAGGAAGCGAGACATCTAACTCCCTCAATTTTTCTGGTTGCATTACTGTCAATGAGCCAAGCGGACCAGACCCAGCTGCTATCGCATTGATGTCAGGGGGAGAACCACCCCGTTAAGCAGACCGGAACTGACATTTTCTTTCAATGTTAAACGGCCTGAGTGATCCATCTTCATTCTTCCACCATCTTTGGTTTGAGTGTCAAGAGGACTTCCGCGATTTGCAGCCAAAAACGCCGTAAAACATGTGTCATAATTCAGTATCATTCACTGATCAACAATAATTTATGTTAACAACTATTTAACTACCTTCAGATAGAATAAATCCTGGTAGGGTAAACTGTCTGGAAAAAAAGTGTGGGTTTTGAGACCTCCTCTCATTTCATTTTGGATGGACACACCCTGTAAACAAGTAGCCTAGTCTATTCTATCAGTGTGTCTATCCCGAGCCTATACATCACTCCCTGCTGCTTTGTGCCCCTCTGGAAGCGTGTGGATTCCCCAGTAAAAGCCTACTGATATGCTGTTTTCTCGGCCATAGCCTATCATATCTTTGGTACAACAGAGATTTCAATAGGAAGGAAAGTTAGACAAATTAGTTTGGTTACAGTCTCTCCCCTCCTTATAAGCCCTCCTACTCCCCCATCACCACGTTTCTATTAGTCATCTGAATAGATTCTCTGCCCTGCCCAACTCTGACAGCTGAGTATGCAGTGTATGGTCTGTAAAGTATATGATCTCCCTGTAACTCACTGTCTGCTACATAATGTATTTATAACTTATATAACGAATCATCTCTGTCTCTCTCTCTCTCTCTCTGTGTGTGTGTGTGTGTGTGTGTGTGTGTGTGTGTGTGTGTGTGTGTGTGTGTGTGTGTGTGTGTGTGTGTGTGTGTGCGTTCGTGCGTGCGTGCGTGTGTAAGTACGCTCATTTGCCACAAGATGGTGACAAAGTACTGCTGCCTTTTCCATTCAGACTACACCGATACATTGTACTGTTAACGCACTCTTCTTTCCCTCTTTAATGTTACTTATTGGCTGGGGAGTTAATAAAATATGGAAACAGAATAGATCCCAACTTTAAAAACAGTAACAAACAAGTTAACCAAAAGATAGAAAACAGATTGACCGCAGCGCTTATAATGTAGGTGACCTGGAACGCACCATGCAGTCCCCTATAAATATAGGGGACCCGGAACGAGCCCGAAGACTTCCTCTGTGGCTGACTGTAGCAGGAATATTGTCATTCACCAATCATCGCCGCTGCTATGGGGGTGTGTTGAGATTAAAAAGGACTGACATCCATAGAAGAAAGACACATTATCAGGCTCAACTAACGGTTTATGGATTTCATGATGATGAAGAAAAAGAAATTCAAGTTTAAAGTGGATTTCGAGCTGGATGAGCTCTCTTCTGTCCCCTTTGTCAACGGTGTCCTGTTTTGTAAAGTCCGACTCCTTGACGGCGGTTTCTCCGAGGAGTCGTCTCGGTAAGAATGCTAACGTTAACTGCTAGCTAGCGAGAAACTCAATGCTAGATAATGTTTTATTATCTTGTACCTATTATCTGTAACGTTCAGAATTTCCAACATCAGGCAATAGCCATACATTGGTAGTTAGCTAGGTATAACATTGTTACCGTAACCTAGATAACGTTAGCTGGCTGCCAGGCTAGCAACCGTCATCTGACTAGCACCATCACATCAGTGCACAGCTTCGGCTGTAAACAATGCCAGGTTGGATCGGCATGTATAGCTAGCAAGGAAGGTACTGCTAAACCCTGTCGTTAGTATGCACAATATATGTCTTGTCTGCGAGGATGAGGGAGTGGAGAGAGTCACAAGTAGGAACATGTTCCATTTTGCATTTGAGAACATTGTCAGTATCACACTACAATGGTGCATGACATGGTCAAAGTCCAGGCTCAATAAATGGGTAATAGATCAAAAATAAATACAGGCAACACTTTACATTAGTGCCCTTATTACTGTGTAATTACTCCTCGAAGTAGCGTGTGACAACTACTGACAGGACGGGTCATAGGGTGCACAGTGCACTCGATTGGTTTTATGATAAATGGTCTGAGTTCCTCTCACAGAGTGGATTGTTTTTGATTTCATAATGTTTAGCTAATCAAGTAGCTAATCTCCTTGCCTCTGAAAGCCATCTCCTACTGTAGCTTTAACTCCACATTAACCTGATACCTGAGGAGGAGAGAGGAAATGTGGTGTGGAGGCTAAATATGTACAGCAATCCTTTAGCAGAGTCGGTGTGGCTTGCCGTTGTCAGTCCAAGCCTCCAGTATTCACTATGACGTCATACTTTTTCCTAAACTTTTGTTGCTTCCTCTTTCCATTGATTGACACGAATCTTAGATTTCACAGTGCCATCCATTCAGCAGTGATGTGACAGCAGCTTCTTCCTGATTCATGGTCATGATACTGCATCTCTTTGTGCAAGGCAGGATACAGGGCCTGAGTCTGGGCGTCTGAAACGGGCTGGCTCGGGTCAGGTTAGCCTACCCAACATCTGTACTCTGGAGCCTGTCCGTAGCTCTGCACACGTCCCCAGGCCCGGATAAGCTTGTCAGATTTGCAGACGTGAGATGGAGCTTAGCCTATGCAGGGGTTGTGTGCAAGCTTGATACTTTAATTTCTAAATGATTTGCCTTTGGCAAATCCTTCACTTAATCTGGTAAAAACTTTCTCTGACTGAGTGGTAGGCCTGTGTATGAATAGAGAGCCTCTGTGTTTCTGTTTGTTTGGGTTCCTTTCACTGTGAATAAGCCAGACCACACCACGCCAGCCCCTCTGATACCATCGCTGATTCCTTCAGTGTGCGGGTGCTTTTGTAATGGCCTCAGTAATGGATATTTATGAGTCTGTCAGTGCCACAGTGTTTCCTCTAGAATAATTTGTAGCATTTGGAGGGAAAAGGGGTTGATCCCTTTGTTTTCTGCATCCGGGGTCCCCTCCGGAGAATTGTAGAAGGACTGAGAAGCTCAGTTCTGGTGACTTTTTAAAAGGACATTCTACTCCAAAATGAATAGGAAATTATGACACCATCTAAAATGTAATTTCCTCATCCAGAAATGAGCCCAATAACATATTTGTAAAATTATTAGTAAAAAATATTTGAACATATTGGACCATGCATATAGCTTGTGCATGGTCCATATTATCAGGTATGTTATTAGCAATAAGAATTATTACCTGTCGCCCCAATTGATGCAGCACAGTGACTATAAATAAATAAGGGCTCCGAATTAAGATGCAAAGATGCCTGCAGAAAGAATGGGCTGTCAGCTATGACATGACACCTTGAGTTTGAAAAAAATCTCTTTTGGTTATTGAAGCTACCGTAAGTGTAGTGGTTTTATACACGGTAATGGAATTACTACACAGAAATGCATAATTATGGCTATAAATGCCATCTTCACGTTTCACAAGTTTGGACATTACATTACAGTACACTGTGATTTTCTTTAATAAACTGCATTGTACTATCCAAACTGAAACGTATGCCTATGATGCGTTCGGATTTGGTCCAGTCCGGTCTGTCTGTGGACGTTAACATGAAGGCCAGGGTGGACTGACCGAATTTCAACTACTTTTCAACGTCCATCGACGTCCGGTGTCGGTCGGTGCTCAGTGGTTGCTAGTTACAGTAAATGGGAGGAGAGGGGGGCTTATGGTAGGTGTCAGTAAGAGCTGGGAGAGGTGACATTAACTGGAGAGAGAGGCAGAGCAAGAGAAAGATAGAGAAGGGAGTGGTTGTCCAGATTCAGACTGTTTTAACACTTGGTTTGACCACCAGACAACAGAAAGACAAAGAAACAGTTATGAGCTGAACGTAACATTATGCCAGTGGAAGGGAGCAGGTGACCCAACTGGTTTGTGACTACTGATTTCCCATTGTATATAACTAATTGGTAGGTCTACCATTACTTGTTACTTCTGGAACTATCATTATCCCCTCTCTTCATGAGGGAGAGAAATTAGAAAATATCTTAAAGATACAGTGAGTTCCAAAATTATTGTGACAGTGACAATTTTGTTGTTGTTTTGAATCTGTACTCCAGCACTTTGGATTTGAAATGATAAGAGACTTGCTTAGTTAAATCAAATAAATAAAAACCATTTAGAAATGACTTTTTGTACGTAGTTCCCCCCCACCCCATTTTAGGTGACCAAAGACTGGAACAAGCTGCAACAGTTTTATCTCAATCTCTTCATTCAAAGACTCAATCATGGACTGACAGTTGTGGCTGCTTTGCGTGATGTATTGTTGTCTATACCTTCTTGCACTTTGTGCTGTTGTCTGTGCCCAATAATGTTTGTACCATGTTTTGTGCTGCTACCATCCTGTGTTGTCATGTGTTGCTGCCTTGCTATGTTGTTGTCTTAGGTCTCTCTTTATGTAGTTTTGTCTCTCTTGTCGTGATGTGTGTTTTGTCATATATACACTGCTCAAAAAAATAAAGGGAACACTTAAACAACACAATGTAACTCCAAGTCAATCACACTTCTGTGAAATCAAACTGTCCACTTAGGAAGCAACACTGATTGACAATAAATTGCACATGCTGTTGTGCAAATAGAATAGACAACAGGTGGAAATTATAGGCAATTAGCAAGACACCCCCAATAAAGGAGTGGTTCTGCAGGTGGTGATCACAGACCACTTCTCAGTTCCTATGCTTCCTGGCTGATGTTTTGGTCACTTTTGAATGCTGGCGGTGCTTTCATTCTAGTGGTAGCATGAGACGGAGTCTACAACCCACACAAGTGGCTCAGGTAGTGCAGCTCATCCAGGATGGCACATCAATGAAGAAGAAGGTTTGCTGTGTCTGTCAGCGTAGTGTCCAGAGCATGGAGGCGCTACCAGGAGACAGGCCAGTACATCAGGAGACGTGGAGGAGGCCGTAGGAGGGCAACAACCCAGCAGCAGGACCGCTACCTCCGCCTTTGTGCAAGGAGGAGCAGGAGGAGCACTGCCAGAGCCCTGCAAAATGACCTCCAGCAGGCCACAAATGTGCATGTGTCTGCTCAAACGGTCAGAAACAGACTCCATGAGGGTGGTATGAGGGCCCGACGTCCACAGGTGGGGTTTGTGCTTACAGCCCAACACCGTGCAGGACGTTTGGCATTTGCCAGAGTTGTGCACCGGTGTCGCCTCTTCACTGTTGACATTGAGACTGGTGTTTTGTGGGTACTATTTAATGACGCTGCCAGTTGAGGACTTGTGTGGCATCTGTTAATCGAACTAGACACTCTAATGTACTTGTCCTCTCGCTCAGTTGTGCACCGGGGCCTCCCACTATTTATTGAAGCTGATTCAGCAACTAACCATGATTCAGATGACCATCCAATCCATGCTAGATTACGGAGACATAATTTATAGATCGGCAGGTAAGGGTCCTCTCGAGTGGCTAGAAGTTCTTTACCATTCGGCCATCAGATTTGCCACCAATGCTCCTTAAAGGACATATCACTGCACTCTATACTCCTCTGTAAACTGGTCATCTCTTTATACCCGTCGCAAGACCCACTGGTTGATGCTTATTTATAAAACCCTCTTAGTCCTCACTCCCCCCTATCTGATATATCTACTGCAACCCTCATCCTCCACATACAACATCTGTTCTGCCAATCACATTCTGTTAAAGTTTTGTCTCATTCTCTTTATTCAAAGACTCAATCATGGACACTCTTACTGACAGTTGTTGCTGCTTTGCATAATGTATTGTTGTCTCTACTTTCTTGCACTTTGTGCTGTTGTCTGTGCCAAATAATGTTTGTACCATGTTTTGTGCTGCTACTATGTTGTTGTCATGTGTTGCTGCCTTGCTATTTTGTTGTCTTACGTCTCTCTTTATGTAGTGTTGTGTTGTCTCTCTTGTCGATGTGTGTTTTGTCCTATATTTACATTACATTAAAAAAAATCTCAGCCCCTGTCCCCGCAGGAGGCCTTTTGGTAGGCCGTCATTGTAAATAAGAATTTGTTCTAAACTGACTTGCCTAGTTAAATAAAGGTTAAATAAATAAATAAATAAATAAAAAATAATAGAATTAACACGTTAGCATAAGTATAATACAGGAAGGCACAATTTATAGTGCAATATTTACTGCTCAATCAATTGACATGGATAGGCCTGCTACTAGGCCATAGTTTATACTGGATGATAAAGGGATACATTATAAGATAATGCTCTACTGTAATGTATCCAACAGTAAGTGCCAGTGGATATGATTCACTGTGAGATTATTTCTAAGAAAATAAATCATGTGAAAGACAAATGCCTTCTCTGTTAGTTCTGTGAGAGAACAACCACAATGCACCATTTTACAGGCTGGTATTTTTAAACAAAGAGAATAGTTCTCAGTGCTTTTGGTGTTTCTCATTGAAAATAACAAGTTAATGAGATTTTTTTTTAAATCTAAGCAGAATGTGTGTCGTTCCTGGGAGAAGAACTAGATCTGTGATTCATCCTGTGTCCCTTGTAGGGGAAAGATTTTCTCTCTGCCTTGCTTTCTTTTCTATCTTTCCTTCTCTTGGCGTGTCATTCCTTCTGCATTGTCTGCCAGACAGAAATCCCTGGCGCCCAGTTTTATTAGGTCTCTATGGTTACCAAAGTTCATCAAGTTGCTGAAAAGAAGAATAGAAAATAAACAATGTAGCAAAGTTTTCTCCGGCAATACCCGGACCCCAGATAATGCCACTGACTCAGTGAACCAAAAAAATTATTTCACAAGACTTCCTATTTGAGAGATTAAAAAAAAAAAAAATGGGCTTATTAGTAAAGACGTGTATTTGAATGGTAAACATGTATTATCTTTTTAATATGGCATCTACACAAACTAATGTTTTTGTCTAATTGCCAAATGAATCACTTCAAAAAGTAGGCTACCTGCACACATTCGTCAACTCCAAAAAGAATTCCAGCATCCAAACAGTGCACTGTGCACCTGCCGTTTGAAGGGAAAGAGACATGTGTTACCAACAAGTGTGATGTCATTCGGCGATTGTCTTTAGGCCTACACTCTTGTAGCATGAATTAAAATCTCCCTTAGTTTGTCTCCACGTACCCTATAATGACAAAGCAAAAACAGGATTTTAGAAATGTTTGCTAATTTCAACAACAATAAATTGGGGGGGGAAATATCACATTTACATAAGTTTTCAGACCCTTTACTCAGTACTTTGTTGAAGCAACTTTGGTAGCTATTACTGCCTCAAGTCTTCTTGGGTATGACGCTACAAGCTTGGCACACCTGTATTTGGGGAGTTTCTACCATTCTTTTCTGCAGATCCTCTCAAGCTCTCATGTTGGTTGGGGAGCGTTGCTGCACAGCTATTTTCAGGTCTCTCCAGGCCACTCAAGGACTTTCAGAGACTTGTCCCGAAGCCACACCTGCGTTGTCTTGGCTGTGTGCTTAGGGTTGTTTTCCCGTTGGAAGGTGAACCTTCGCCCCCAGTCTGAGGTCCTGAGAGCTCTGGAGCAGGTTTTCATCAAGGATCTCTCTGTACTTTGCTCTGTTCATCTTTCCCTCAATCCCGACTAGTGTCCCAGTCCCTGCCGCTGAAAAACACCCCCACAGCATGATGTTGCCACCACTATGCTTCACCGTAGGGATGGTGCCTGGGCTCCTCCAGAAGTGACGCTTGCCATTTAGGCCAAAGATTTCAATCTTAGTTTCATCAGACCAGAGAATCTTGTTTCTCATGATCTGAGAGTCTTTACGTACCATTTGGAAAACTCCAAGCGGGCTGTCATGTGCCTTTTACTGAGGAGTGGCTTCCATCTGGCCACTCTACCATAAAGGCCTGATTGGTGGAGTGCTGCAGAGATGGTTGTCCTTCTGGAAGGTTCTCCCATTTCTACAGAGGAACTCTAGAGCTCTGTCAGTGTGGCCAACAGGTTCTTGATCACCTCCCTGACCAAGGCCCTTCTCCCCCGATTGCTCAGCTTGGCCGGGCGGCCAGCTCTAGGAAGAGGCTTGGTGGTTCCAAACATTTTACATTTAGGAATGATGGAGGCCACTGTGTTCTTAAGGAACTTACATTTTGAAGAAATGTTTTGGTACCCTTCCCCAGATCTGTGCCTCGACACAATCTTGTATCGGAGCTCTACAGACAATTCCTTCTACCTCATGGCTTGGTTTTGGCTCTGACTTGCACTGTCAACTGTGGGACCTTATATAGACAGGTGTGTGCCTTTCCAAATCATGTCCAATCAATTTAATTTACCACAGGTGGACTCCAATCAAGTTGTAGAAACATCTCAAGGATGATCAATGGAAGGATGCACCTGAGCTCAATTTCGAGTCTCATAGCACAGGGTCTGAATACTTATGTAAATAAGGTATTTCAGTGTTTTATTTGTAAAAGTTTTGTAAAAATTTCAGTTTTTGCTTTGTCGTTATGGGGTGTTGTGTGTAGATTGCTGAGGATTTTTTATTTTTTTTAATCCATTTTAGAATAAGGCTAATGTAACAAAATGTGGGAAAAGTTTAGGGGTCTGAGTACTTTCCGAAGTACTCTGTATCTGCCTTCATTAAAACAAATATAGACTCTTAGCTTTCATTTGACACCCAATTTGACATGCTCCTGTGAACTTCCCATGTTAGTTCTCAGGGGTCCTTTTACATGGAAATGACCTAAAATGACGGGACATCTGAAAAGGGGCTGAAATACGGAAGCATAGGGATACAGCAGTATCTGTCCCGAGCTCATCGCCACAGTAAACTGAGGGCCCAGTTGAAACAATGTTGCAAGTTCGCTCAAGACAGGCAGACAGGCGGTGTAGAGAGATTAATGCGATTGAAAGAACCTGAACCAACTGTCAGAGAGGCGGGGCTGTTTGTTTAATTTGTAATAAGCTTTTATTTTCATAGTACTAATGCAGCTGTACAAAATTACATTTTAACAAATAGAATTAAAGACCAGCCCCCACCCCTGTAATTTGGACACTGGTCACACCCTGTTATTGGATTAAAGGAGTAGGTTACAGCTAATCGTCTAGTTAGTTAGAACACTGAGCTCAGCCTGAGGTGTATGGGGAATGGAATACCCAGCTGGATGGGGAGTTCCCTGTTTGAGTATTATGTAAGGAGTTTTTTTTTCACAAGATGATGTCATGTTTTTATATATTTTTATTTCCAACAACATCATCAGTTGTTCACTATAGAGGAGAGATGTGAGAGTTGTACGTGTATTGGTCCATTTAGATCAGGGGGATTGGACAGAAGGGAGAGGGTGAGAACATTAAGTGGGTGAAGTCAGAGAGGATGCCAGAGGAAGAAGAACTATCTGGAGAACTGGAATACTACCCCCTACACACTCTCTTTCAATTTCTTTCAATCTCTACCCCTCCTACCATTCTCTCTCTCAACACTTAGGCCTATGCTGAGCAGGGTTAGTAAAATGAAATTATTGAAACAGGACAATAATCAATTTCAATGGACTATCAAGTGTTTCTATGAACCACATGGTTAAATACTCTACAGTTGGTCTCCATTAACATGCAGGGATGGGTTCTAGGGATAATCTGTAATCAATAACCTATTAGGCCCATGTTTAATGATCATAATGTTTCCTTTAAGATAAATCTATCCCTCTGGATTGTCAAGCTGACCCATGTCCTTAGTTGGACCGTCCCATGTTTCCAGTTGGCTAGCCTCGCTTTCAGACGGTGTGTGATACTATCACCTATGCCATGCGATTGGTGCTGATGTTGTGTATCAATATGTGACCATTTCTGTATTTCTCCTACAGGGAGCCGGTCCATGCTAACTGTGTACGCTGGAAGAAGAGGTTCTCCTTCCCCTGTAAGATGAGTGCCACCGCCGGGACGGGCGTGCTCGACCCCTGTGTGTGCCGCGTGTCTGTCAGGAAGGTATGGCCCTCAGACTCCTATTCAACCTGTTCATCCTGTTCCTATTAATGTTGTAAAACCTCATCTGGAACATAGATTGGCATAAGGCATGTCTATAAAGTTTACTGGTTTCTGCTTTGTCACTGTTTACATTCAAATGATTTCACTGTTTTATTTGATAGGAGCTAAAGGGTGGGAAGACGTACGCAAAGGTACTGTTTCAGAGATTGATTCCTTTTTACACTCTTCTTGCTTTCTTTCCCAATACATAGTTACATTGATCTATGCTTAGTGAACAGATTGTTTTCTCTGCCTGCAGGTAGTCTAGAGTTGGTGTCACAGTTAAGCTCTGTCCATGTGGTACACTGCAAATTATTTGTTCTAGTGGTAAAATATTATGCACACTTAGGCCTACAGGAAGTGAAAAAACACTAATTGATTACAGTGTTAAACAATTTAAATTGTAATGATTAGCTTTTACCTTAAATGGGAAAATACCTAGATGATAGCCAGTATATCTAATTCAAGTTTATGCTCCAGAGACTAAAAATAGTAAATTAAATCAATAAAGCCAGAGAAAATGGATTAGTCTACGGTTCTTCCTTTGGTTTCTCTATAGAGACACTGAAAGGTTGAGGTACAGAAAGAGATTGATAGGAGAAAAACAACAAAGCCCACAACACCACCCTGCAGCTCTGTCTGCAAGTTAACCTGATCCTCTCTCCTCAGCTTGGCTTTGCAGACCTAAACCTGGCTGAGTTTGCTGGTTCTGGGAACACGACACGTAGATGTCTACTGGAAGGTTACGACACCAAGAACACCCGGCAGGACAACTCCATACTCAAGGTACTGATGGGAGAATGGGTTTCTATCAATTCCACTATATCATATCAGTCTCCGCTGCTTTCTTCTAGCCTGGTCCCAGATCTGTTTGTGATGTCTTGCCAACTCTTATCTTATTGTCATTGTCAAGCGAGTTGGCTAGACAGCACAAACAGATCTGGGACCAGGCTAGGTTTTGTATGCCAGTGTCAAGAGAGCTCAAACCTCCGTTTTCTTTTTGTAACAGGTTGTCATCAGCACACAACTGATGTCCGGGGACCCCTGTTTTAAAACGTAAGTGGTGCCTTCACTTTTTTTAAATTAAGGCCTATTATGATTTGGTTTTTAGATACGAGAAATTTTTAAAATGCAATTGAAGAAAATCCGCTCAGATTTCCCCCTACAGTGAAGCGCATTCAGATTTGCATAGCATTTCCCTTTGTGACCAATGTTTATCCGCCCACCTACACTGCAGCAAGGATTCCTTCCTGCTTCTCTATGATAGGCTACAGTTGTGTGGGGGGGTTTAAGGAAGGAGAATTATTCTATAGTATTTATTTGTAATACGGAGTAGGAACACAGTGGGTGTTATTTAGATTGTAGGTGAGAGAAAGAACATTTCAAACTAAGCTTTCATGGTGAAAGCAATTCATTTCCTCACTGATTTAGTGTCCTACATTTCAGGTTACATAAAACTGTCAACACCACTTTAGAGTAAATACTGTGTTATACTGTAAAGTCTAGCAAAAGAAAAGGTTTGCACATACTCTTTCAAACCAAGGCCGTATTCAGTGGGTTGCAATGTTGTAAATAGAAATGTAGACTAATCTTGCACAGAGAGATGTCCCTCTTGGACATGACAGAGTCATGTCTGTTTTTAGAAATGTATCTGTTATTTCTGTGGTGTTGCATCCTTATGAATAAGCTCCAGGTCTTGAGGACCTGCCTGTTAGACTGTGTGAGGAGTGTGTAGCATGGGGAGTCAGGGATCAGCACAGCATTAGAGAAGGCTTTACATGGGATGAAGTTATGATGGGAGCCAGCGGGACGTGCTCATCTCTCCAACCCTGCAACCCTAACGCAGGGCCATTTTGGCCTGTGTCCATGTTTGTGTGGGAGCGGTTCCAAGAATGTGAGGAGGATTGTACCCAGCAGATGTGTCTGTGTAAACTAAACTAGAGCAGACCAGGGTGGGGCGATGAAACAGTGGTCACAGCTGAGTTGGCTGGCCAAGTACCACACCACAGCATCATCCTGTACAGGGTTAAAACAGCAGACTAACATCCAGGGTAGGTCTATAGTCTCACTGTCTCTAGGAGGTCTAGGTGACTGTGAAGTTGTTTCAGCCATGTATTCTGAGAACACGAGAGGAGTGGGCGGAGATAAGAGATAAAGTAGAGTGGACAATATGTTATTTCAGCCCCAGTCTGTGTTGGAAAATGACAAGGAACGCCAACTGCCCCTGGAGCAGGAGATGACCCCAAAATGTATTATGTGCTATTGCCTTGGGCAGATAGTGTAGGAAAGCTGTTGATCATTAGACTCACTGTCTTAGAGGGTTTAAGGCAGCCCCCCGCACCTCTCTGATTCAGAGGGGTTGGGTTAAATGCGGAAGACGTATTTCAGTTGCATACATTCAGTTGTACAACTGACTAGGTATCCCTTTCTCCTTCCCTTTCCTTTAATAAAAACACAGAGCAAATCACTGACAGAGCTTTAATTAAAAAACACTTGCATGAATGTTTTAGACATACTTACAACTCTTTTCAAAATCTTTTTTATTTTTATTATTTTACCTTTATTTAACCAGGTAGGCTAGTTGAGCTGCTCAGATAGCTGATGTTTAAAGTTAGTGAGGGAAATATAAGTCTCCAGCTTCAGCGATTTTTGCAATTCGTTCCAGTCATTGGCAGCAGAGAACTGGAAGGAAAGGCGGCCAAAGCAGGTGTTGGCTTTGGGGATGACCAGTGAAATATACCTGCTGGAGCGCGTGCTACGGGTGGGTGTTGTTATCGTGACCAGTGAGCTGAGAAGGCGGATATTTACCTAGCATACACTTATAGATGACCTGGAGCCAGTGGGTCTGGCGACGAATATGTAGCGAGGGCCAGCCGACTAGAGCATACAGGTTGCAGTGGTGGGTGGTATAAGGGGCTTTGGTGACAAAACGGATGGCACTGTGATAGACTGCATCCAGTTAGCTGAGTAGAGTATTGGAAGCTATTTTGTAGATGACATCGCCGAAGTCGAGGATCGGTAGGATGGTCAGTTTTACGAGGGTATGTTTGGCAGCATGAGTGAAGGAGGCTTTGTTGCGAATAATTTGTGTTGCTGTGCATGAACCAACCCCCTCTGTTTGTCCTCCACAGGCCTCCTTCCACAGGCACATTCATCGGCGTCCAGGGAGATGCAGAGAGCCTCCTGGAAGAGAGGAAGGGAGGGGACAACCAGAAGGCCTTCATGGGTAAAATGAGACTAGACCAACTACTCCTTACTACACCTCTTCTCCCACAGAACTCACCACAGTGGATTTATATGATTCAGTCAGCGTTCCTCAGTCAGCGTTGGAGTGCATCATGAAATATAGCAGCTTTTAACAAACACGTCCGGTATAATAAATCTTTGGTAAATCAGAGGCAAGAGTGTATATATAGGTGTCGGATCTTAATTTGATCACTCTTTTGTTCGTTGCTGAGAATTTTCCTGCCCCGCAGGAAATGCAGATGAGCTTTGTGATTTTCATAAATTCACTGAAAACTAATACACTGTTATATTAATAGTATTCCACTCTTCATGTAGCCTCATTTTGGCCAGATATTAGCCTAACCACCGATCAAGCAACGTTATGGACTTAACATTCAAATCCTGTTGCTGCAAAGATTATTTTGCTGCGACAATTCAGGTCAAATTAAGATCCTACATCTGTAGGTCTATTAATCAAGGCACTTGCTTCTTATTCTGTTTGACAATTAAGTCATTAGCATAAATAAACCCTGCCAGCTGCTGAGCTGTATGCCTCAGAAAATACAGACCTGGAATGAGGAAAACCAGAAGTAGAATGATTGGATATAAATGACTGTATATGGAGCATTAGTTACAGACCATCGTTCCTCTCAGTCTCTGTGATTGATTCTTGTGATTGATCGAAGTCTGCTTTTCTCTCTGGCTGCAGTAACTTTGAGATTTGTTCCTGTACTAATAATAATATTCTTGAATGGCAGACTGACAAACTGTATAACCAGCTGTACCTATAGATTCTCTCAATCTTTAATCCAATCCAAGCCTCACCTGATACAGGAATGTGAATCGGTCTCGGTGTGATTCAGCTGCTGTTAATGTGTCATATCCAACATGTGTAGAAGAGAAGACCACTCCTCTCCCTTCGCTCTCTCTCCCTCTCTGTCTGAAGTGGTGTGTGCTTTACTCCCCAGGACGCTTCATGTATAATTCAGGCTGTTTTTTTGATGCTCTCCGATCTCTCTGCCGCCGACCCTCACATGGTTATTGGTTAAAAATAGGAACACACTTTTGCGTCTGCGAGGGGAGGTCCACAGTGAAAGTGATTTTGATTGAAATTGTGTTGATAAGGGGATGACAGACTACTATGGACAACCTATTGTTTTCCACTTCATTTCCACTTGTTGTTTGGATGCTTTCACAGCGGTCCACCCTGTGAGCACAGGACTGAGGGAACATAGACATGTTCCCCTTTCACAGCGGTCCACCCTGTGAGCACAGGACTGAGGGAACATAGACATGGTCCCCTTTCACAGCGGTCCACCCTGTGAGCACAGGACTGAGGGGACTGTTATGGGTTTAAGATGGCACAGTGATGCCATCTGTTGGTAAATGTTTATTACTGCAACTCATGTATTTATACCGGGGTGCTTGAGATACCCGGAGGTGTCATGATGTACAGAACAAGGCTGGTTACTCGCATGAATGTCTCTGTCTCGTCATTTACCATTGGAACAAACATGGTGTCAGAAGAGGGATCACTAACCATGCTTTCCGCAAATTAGAGTAACCTGTTCTGGTTTACCAAACAATTGTTTATTTGAGTAAAATTTCGCCGGAATTGGCTTTAGCTAGAGTGAGTTTGCTAGTTAGCTTCAGTGTTGTTAGCACCGGTTAGACATGGCAGCGAACATTCCCCCTCCCGCCGTTATGAAGCTCAGCGGGGATTGGAGCACGAACTGGGATACGTTTAGAGGTGAATGGGAAGACTATGCGCTAGCAACGGGACTTCTGGAAAAGGACGAAGAGGTAGTGGCTGCCACTTTGAGGACTATAATGGGAACTGAATGCCGACACGTATACAAACACAACCTGAACCTAACAGCAGCTCAGCAAGGTAACGCTATAACTATTCTTGATGCTCTTGAACATTACTTTAAGCCAGCAAAGAACGTCATTGGGCTTATTAACTTTACCATCCCAGCTGATCTTAACATTATAGATAAAGTCAAGGCTGGGCCCCTGAGCAAGGAGACACTCCTAAGCAAGTACCATGATGTCTTCAACGCCCCGGTCGAGTCAGTTCCCGGGGAAGTCCACTTTGAGTTGGACGCAGCAATCCAGCCTGTCCAGTGTGCACCCCGTAATGTACCAGTGGCCATGAAAGCAGCTACGAAGGCTCAGCTTGACAAATACGAAGCAGATGGCCACATGATATCCGTCACTGAGCCTACAGACTGGATAAGTAATATGGTTATCATCAAGAAACCAGACAAGCTACGGATATGCATTGATCCTAAACACCTCAACCGGGCTCTGCGACGTTCACATTACATTATGCCCACGTTGGAGGATGTTCTTTACAAGCTCCCAAAGGCCAGAATCTTCACGCTCGTGGACGCTAGAGATGCCTTCCTGCAGTGCAAGCTCGACGAGCCCAGCAGCTACATGACCACCTTTTGGACACCCTGGGGCAGGAAGAGGTGGTTGAAGCTTCCGTTTGGTGTCTCCGTGGCTCCAGAGGTGTATCAGCGGAAGCAGCACGAGCTGTTGATGGGACTCAGTGGCGTGGAACCCATAGCAGATGACATCCTCGTAGTGGGCTGTGGGGACAGTGATGAGGAGGCAGAATGTGACCATGACGCCAAGCTGCTGGCCCTGATGGTCAGATGCAGACAGGTCAAGCTAAGACTAAGCATAAAAAAGCTTCAGTTTAAAGTGCCAGAGGTCCGCTTTCATGGGCACATTTTGTCCTCCATCGGATTGAAGGCGGATCCTGAAAAAGTGAAGGCTGTCTTGGAAATGCCCCACCCATCTGACGTGAAGGGAGTGCAGCGCTTCGTCGGATTCATCACTTACCTGGCCAAATTCCTACCGCGGCTCTCTGAAGTGTGTGAGCCACTAAGGAGGCTCATGGACAAGGACGCCATCTGGCATTGGCTCCCAAAACATGACGCAGCGGTGAGGGAAATAAAAAAACTGGTCACCCAGACACCTGTACTGCGTTACTACAATGTGTCAAAACCTGTCACGATTCAGAGTGACTCAAGCCAGTATGGACTTGGCTGTTGCCTCATGCAGGAGAGCCAGCCTGTGGCATTCGCCTCTAGGGCACTCACCCTAACAGAGCAGAACTATGCCCAGATAGAGAAGGAGTGCCTCAGCATTGTGTTTGCATGCCAACGCTTCCACCACTACCTGTACGGGCGTGACAATATTACCGCAGAGACAGATCACAAGCCCCTTATTGCTATATTCAGCAAGCCTCTTCTGAATGCCCCAAAACGACTGCAGAGCATGCTACTGGCCCTACAAAACTACAACCTCACGGTGTTGTATAAGCCAGGGCCAGAGATGTATGTGAGTGACACGCTCAGCAGGGCTACTGCATCAGGCATTCACACACGCTCCATGCATGAACAACACGCAGTGTGCAGCTTACAAAGAGAGCAAGTGGATGTTGAACACATCAACCAGGCTGACTACCTCAATGTTACGGACCAGCGCCTTATACAAATCAGACAGCACACAGACAGGGACGGACAACTCCAGGAATTGAGGTCTGTGATTATGATGGGCTGGCCCGACTGCAAGGAAGAAACTGCTTTAGCCGTCAGAGAATATTGGCAAGTCAAAGAGGAGCTCAGTGTTCAAAACGGAGTAATATTCATGTGTCAGAGAGTCGTTATTCCCCGGTCTCTGCGCCATGAGATGTTGGCGCGTGTGCACTCAAGTCACATAGGAGGTGAGGCCTGTTACAGACAAGCACGTGACACACTGTATTGGCCAGGAATGCAGAGTGAAATCAAAGACTATGTCAGTAAATGCACAATCTGCAATGAATATGCCATTGAACAACAGAGAGAGACGATGATGTCCCACGAGCTACCGATGCGCCCCTGGCAGATAGTAAGTTTAGATCTCTTCCAGCACAGTGGCAAAGACTTTCTGCTGGTAGTTGATCATTATTCAGACTTTTGGGAGATTGACCTCCTCCCCGACCTCTCAGCAGAGACAACGATCAAACGCTGCAAGGCTCAGTTTGCCCGCTATGGCCAGCCAGATAGGGTAATTTCAGACAATGGACCCCAATTCTCCGGTGTTGAGTTCCGAAAATTTGCTGCAGGATGGGAATTTGAGCACGTCACTTCATCACCACGATACCCAAAAGCTAATGGGAAGGCGGAGTCCGCAGTAAAAATCGCAAAGAACCTCTGCAAAAAGGCTCTGCGAGAGGGCAAAGATGCCTGGAAAGCAATCCTGCAGTGGCGCAATACCCCGACAGAAGGCATGGATAGCAGCCCGGCCCAGCGCCTCATGGCACGGCGCTTAAAAGCAGCTCTGCCAGTAGCCAACACTCTCCTGGAGCCCTGTGTGGTGACTGACGTGCTGGTGAAGCTACGTCACAGAAGACAGGTCTCCAAGTTCATCTACGACAAATCAGCAAAAGACTTACCTGAGCTCAGGGTGGGTGAAACGGTGCGAATGAAGCCACTACCAGGGGACCGGACGGGCCTCTGGAGACTCGGATCCTGTGTACAGAAAGTGGCACCACGCTCCTACTTGGTCGAAGTGAATGGATCATTGTACCGTCGCAACAGGGTTGACCTTCGGATTGCTGAGCCAGCACCTACTCAGAACCCTGATGGTCAAAGGGGTCGCATGACAAAAGACGGAACTCCAGCAATGGTGCCTGAGGCACTGGGCGAAGAGCCAGGTGATCACAGGTCAAGTCACATGGGGCCTGAGGCACTGGGCGAAGAGCCAGGTGATCACAGGTCGGCTGCTCCCTCGCCCATCAATACTCCTCTTAGACAGTCAGGTGACACGCCTGTGCGGGAACCCGCAGTCCTCGCAGACAAGCCCCCTGTCTTTTCACGCTACGGGCGTTTGTCTCAGCCACCAAAAAGACTTAATCTGTAGGTTTCCCATCAGGGTTGACAGAAAGAGATTAAAAGAAAAAAAAAAAGTAAAGAGACTATCAAAATGTGTTAAGTTGTTATCTGAGAAAAAAAAAAAAAAAAAAAACTAAACTGTTCATGTTGGAAACTATTACTAGGTTTGTTTTGTTAATGAATTGACACCTCCTGTCCTATTTTATTAAAGGGAAGATGTTATGGGTTTAAGATGGCACAGTGATGCCATCTGTTGGTAAATGTTTATTACTGCAACTCATGTATTTATACCGGGGTGCTTGAGATACCCGGAGGTGTCATGATGTACAGAACAAGGCTGGTTACTCGCATGAATGTCTCTGTCTCGTCATTTACCATTGGAACAAACAGGGACATAGACATGGTCCCCTTTCACAGCGGTCCACCCTGTGAGCACAGGACTGAGGGAACATAGACATGGTCCCCTTTCACAGCGGTCCACCCTGTGAGCACAGGACTGAGGGAACATAGACATGTTCCCCTTTCACAGCGGTCCACCCTGTGAGCACAGGACTGAGGGAACATAGACATGGTCCCCTTTCACAGCGGTCCACCCTGTGAGCACAGGACTGAGGGAACATAGACATGTTCCCCTTTCACAGCGGTCCACCCTGTGAGCACAGGACTGAGGGAACATAGACATGGTCCCCTTTCACAGCGGTCCACCCTGTGAGCACAGGACTGAGGGAACATAGACATGGTCCCCTTTCACAGCGGTCCACCCTGTGAGCACAGGACTGAGGGGACATAGACATGGTCCCCTTTCACAGGGGTCCACCCTGTGAGCACAGGACTGAGGGAACATAGACATGGTCCCCTTTCACAGCGGTCCACCCTGTGAGCACAGGACTGAGGGGACATAGACATGGTCCCCTTTCACAGCGGTCCACCCTGTGAGCACAGGACTGAGGGAACATAGACATGGTCCCCTTTCACAGTGTGCTAGCCCTAGTTAATCTCTTCACTCTGAATACTGTTATAGGAATATTACTGTAATCCCAGTCCACTCTCAACCCATTACCAACCCCTATGTCCTGTTTTAAAAACCTGACAGAGAGCCGGGAAGGAAAGTGTCCCTCTGTTTCCGATGAACTTGGGGGCTCCTGCCATTCCCGAACATCCAGCTACGCTAGTCAGCAGTCTAAAGTCTCAGGTAGGCCCTCCTAATACTCCCAACACTAGCTATTCTAATGTACAGTGCAACATGTAGTGTGGAGATCTAGCTGGTGTGCCTCATTCTCTACCATGCTAACATACAACATAACTAGTCATCACTCAAAGTCCCAGTATGACTATTGTCACTTCCATACAGGCCATTGTACAACTGTCTGTCTCAGCATTTTATTTTCTCCATCTATTTCTCCATTTTTACTTTGCTGAATTCCTCTGTCTGCATGCCTGATGTCTTTGATGTGCCTATCTAACCTTGACCTATTTTACTGTGGTAATTAAAAAATAAATATGTTTGTGGTAAACTAATACAAGTAAAATCATTTACATCAGTATCCTATAACTAGACACATGGGTGGTCTGGCTAGTGAATGAAGGATCTGTTACAGGCAGATCAAATCGCCTATAATGAAGGGTCTGTAGGAAAGTGAGGAGTTCATTCAACTCCTCTGATAGCCAACTCACTCTGATAAACCTACTCCTACCATTGCTTTCTACATACATTAAAGCAAGAGAAAAGTCTATAGACTAGTTGTACAATATTCTATTTTCTTTATAGTTTGGAGGGTTGGTTTTATATCAGTTAGCTTTGAGAGACATTTCAGACACACAGTGGTGGCTTGTAGTGATCCTGTAGGGAGTGTTAGTGTGTGGGCGATTTGTTCCCTTCATCGTAGCCTGACTAGCTAGCGGTACATTGAGACTCTGCAGTGTCTCTGCGTTAACAGTTTCCTGCAAACATGAATGCCATGTGAGTGTGTGGGCGCTAGGCTAGCATCCATCTCTGCTGCTAAATCATTGATCACACCGCAAGGCTTCAATCTGCTCCACTCTGAGTCCTTTTCCATAACACAAAACTGCTCTCTAAAATTGTGAATGATTGACATGTTGTATGCAGACTTGTGACTCTTTTTGTGTGTATGAGTGACCATGTACTTAGTGTGTGAGTATGTGCTTTAGTGCATTATGCCTTGATGTTAATACTTATTGATATTAATGATCAAAATTTTGAAGTAGCCTGCCTATGTGTCTGAATGCTTGTGTGTGTGCTCTAACCTCCTTGCTATTACCCCTCTGTCCCTCTCCACCCCAGGCTACAGCACAGGTCACTCCCGCTCCTCCAGCCTGTCAGAGTGTACCCACCGCAGGAACACTTCTGTGGGCAGCGCTTCCACCGGCATCGCCAGCATCCTGGAGCCCTCTGACGACACTAGGGACATCAGGGACCAGAGGGAGAGCAGGGACCGGGAGAGGGGAGACAGGGAAGCCAGGATGGGGATGATGCCCCCTACTGCTGGGGCGTCAGCCTGCACAGCCCTGCCTGAACACCCCACCCCCACCAGTACCATTGGTTCCTGTACAGGCACTCCGGTGAAGAGCGCCTCGTCCTGCGAACGCCTCAACAGGTGAGACTGAGAGACACCCCTGATCAATGATGCTAATGCTGTCTTGAAAAAAAGATTCTGTAATCTCAATATAGACTTACTAATTGAACAAAGGATAAATAAATAGACAACCTCACACCTGAGCAAGCTGCTATGCTGAGATACAAGAGAGGTAGCCTAAGCAACAGTCTTTACATTACTGTACAACCCTGTATCTCAATGACATTTCTGACTTATTGGACTAGTCACTCTTGTTACACAACAGCATCATGGATGTCACACACACACAAAAAAAGAAGATAACACTTTTTATCTGAAGAGACTGCATGTAACCTGTGTGTTGTAACTTGATCCTGTATGTCCCACCACCAGACACCTGGTGAAGCAAGGGTCCATGGAGGGTCAGATGATGAGGGTGGAGGCATCGAGGGTGGATGCTGATGACGTGGTGGAGAAGATCCTTCAGAGTCAAGACTTCACCCCCAGCCTGCTGGACTCCAGCCATGAAGGTACCTAACAACCTAGTCAGAGACCAAGTTCCAGAGCCAGTCAGAGACCAAGTTCCAGAGCCAGTCAGAGACCAAGTTCCAGAGCCAGTCAGAGACCAAGTTCCAGAGCCAGTCAGAGACCAAGTTCCAGAGCCAGTCAGAGACCAAGTTCCAGAGCCAGTCAGAGACCAAGTTCCAGAGCCAGTCAGAGACCAAGTTCCAGAGCCAGTCAGAGACCAAGTTCCAGAGCCAGTCAGAGACCAAGTTCCAGAGCCAGTCAGAGACCAAGTTCCAGAGCCAGTCAGAGACCAAGTTCCAGAGCCAGTCAGAGACCAAGTTCCAGAGCCAGTCAGAGACCAAGTTCCAGAGCCAGTCGGAGACCAAGGCAGGTTACAGTTTGACCTTAGAGGGGTAGTTCTACCTCTACATGCAGTTCTAACACTAGAATTGTATACTGGGTCTAAAAATAAAGTTGAAAGCATGTTTGAGATGTGGTATTAGAATTCATGAAGTTAAATTACACTCCATTCCAGTAACATTTACACCAGTATTCATAAGTGATTAATTCAAATACTGTATAAAAGTTACTGTGAAAATTGTCAGTACAAATTAGTTGTAATAAAAAATAATATATACAGTTTAAATCGGAGTTTACATACACTTAGGTTGGAGTCATTGAAACTCGTTTTTCAACCACTCCACAAATTTTTTGTTAACAAACTATCATTTTGGCAAGTCGCTTAGGACATCTACTTTGTGCATGACACAAGTAATATATATACACTGCTCAAAAAAATAAAGGGAACACTTAAACAACACAATGTAACTCCAAGTCAATCACACTTCTGTGAAATCAAACTGTCCACTTAGGAAGCAACACTGATTGACAATACATTTCACATGCTGTTGTGCAAATGGAATAGACAAAAGGTGGAAATTATAGGCAATTAGCAAGACACCCCCAAAAAAGGAGTGATTCTGCAGGTGGTGACCACAGACCACTTCTCAGTTCCTATGCGTCCTGGCTGATGTTTTGGTCACTTTTGAATGCTGGCGGTGCTCTCACTCTAGTGGTAGCATGAGACGGAGTCTACAACCCACACAAGTGGCTCAGGTAGTGCAGTTCATCCAGGATGGCACATCAATGCGAGCTGTGGCAAAAAGGTTTGCTGTGTCTGTCAGCGTAGTGTCCAGAGCATGGAGGCGCTACCAGGAGACAGGCCAGTACATCAAGAGACGTGGAGGAGGCCGTAGGAGGGCAACAACCCAGCAGCAGGACCGCTACCTCCGCCTTTGTGCAAGGAGGTGCACTGCCAGCGCCCTGCAAAATGACCTCCAGCAGGCCACAAATGTGCATGTGTCTGCTCAAACGGTCAGAAACAGACTCCATGAGGGTGGTATGAGGGCCCGACGTCCACAGGTGGGGGTTGTGCTTACAGCCCAACACCGTGCAGGACGTTTGGCATTTGCCAGAGAACACCAAGATTGGCAAATTCGCCACTGGCGCCCTGTGCTCTTCACAGATGAAAGCAGGTTCACACTGAGCACATGAGCACATGTGACAGACGTGACAGAGTCTGGAGACGCCGTGGAGAACGTTCTGCTGCCTGCAACATCCTCCAGCATGACCGGTTTGGCGATGGGTCAGTCATGGTGTGGGGTGGCATTTCTTTGTGGGGCCGCACAGCCCTCCATGTGCTCGCCAGAGGTAGCCTGACTGCCATTAGGTACCGAGATGAGATCCTCAGACCCCTTGTGAGACCATATGCTGACACATGCACATTTGTGGCCTGCTGGAGGTCATTTTGCAGGGCGCTGGCAGTGCACCTCCTTGCACAAAGGCGGAGGTAGTGGTCCTGCTGCTGGGTTGTTGCCCTCCTACGGCCTCCTCCACGTCTCTTGATGTACTGGCCTGTCTCCTGGTAGCGCCTCCATGCTCTGGACACTACGCTGACAGACACAGCAAACCTTTTTGCCACAGCTCGCATTGATGTGCCATCCTGGATGAACTGCACTACCTGAGCCACTTGTGTGGGTTGTAGACTCCGTCTCATGCTACCACTAGAGTGAGAGCACCGCCAGCATTCAAAAGTGACCAAAACATCAGCCAGGAAGCATAGGAACTGAGAAGTGGTCTGTGGTCACCACCTGCAGAATCACTCCTTTTTTGGGGGTGTCTTGCTAATTGCCTATAATTTCCACCTTTTGTCTATTCCATTTGCACAACAGCATGTGAAATGTATTGTCAATCAGTGTTGCTTCCTAAGTGGACAGTTTGATTTCACAGAAGTGTGATTGACTTGGAGTTACATTGTGTTGTTTAAGTGTTCCCTTTATTTTTTTGAGCAGTGTATATACACCTCATTTAACCTTTATTTTATCAGGGAGTCCTACTGAGACCAATGTCTCTTTCAGAGATGAGCCCTAAATACAGAAAAGACACAAAATATAAATACAAAATGTAATCAGAAAGAAAAACAAACATATTCATCAGTAATAAGGTCCTCAATCAGCTTTCTGAATTCCCCTAGAGGTACCAGCAGATCAAATCTAAGAAAATGTTGAAGATTGTTCTACAAATAAGGTGCAAGAAAACTAAAACCTGATTTACCTAACTCAGTAGAGACCAAAGGAATTCCCAGAGTTAACCATCCCTGAGACTGGGTTTGGTAACTTGTATGTCTAAAGTTTAGTTATGATGTTAGGTACAGTGGGACTTTTTGTAAAAGGGCTTTATAAATGAAAACATAGCAATGTATCAAACTAGGTGACATCGAAGAGGGCCAACCAACTTTCTGGTAGAGAATGCAGTGATAAAATTGTCACCCGTAATAAAGCGCATTGTGCTATGATAAACTGCATCTAACGGCTTTAATGAGGTAGCAGCTGCAATAATAAATTAATAATAAAGTAATAATATAAATAAATTATCATAATAATAATAAAGTAATAGTAATACATTCAAAAACGAAAACGTGACTCTTCAACAGACACTGATGATCTAATATTCTCACCACCGGCAATGGTAAAGGTCGAAACCAATCTGTTAAAATCAATAAATGACAAACTGGGTATACTTGAATTAGTTAGTAAGGATATAAAAGAGTTGAAGGCAAGCCTAGAGATGAGTGATGAAAAAGCTGCGGCATTGGAGAAGGAAACACACGCGCTAAAAGGGACAGTCAATAAGATTGAAACCGAAATGAATGAAATTAAAAAGGAGAACACCATTCTGAAGGAATGCTTACTGGACATACAAACTAGATCCATGAGAGAGAATTTGGTACTTACAAATATCCAAGAGAAAGGAGAGGTTCCTGAATCTGTAGTTAGAGAGTTCCTTTTTGCAGCGCTTCAGATTCCACGCGAAGTTATCGACAAGATCCAACTTGAACGTGTACACCGCCTCGGACAGAGAGGGCAGAGGTACGAACGCCCAATCGTTGCCAAATTTGCTTCATTTAAAGATAAAATAATGGTTAAAAGCCTGGGTAAAAGACTTGCTGGGACCAAAATTGGCATGAATGATCAGTTTCCGAAAGAAATTGCAGAACGGCGCAAAGTTCTGTATCCAATTTTCAAAGAAAATAGATTAAAAGCGAAACGAGTAGCTCTCGTCGTTGATAAACTATATATTGATAACCAGTTGTTCAGAGACACAAAGACTACTCCATGGTTATTTTAAAAATTACAAAGTTCTCATAGATGAGGAAAATAAACACAATTCAAGCCCGGTTATTGATTGTAACAATACAATACAAAATATAGCTTTTCTATAAATCTTCACATATAACTAATTGAACACAAGCACTATTTCTACATAGTGAAGATAAAAACTAAGTAAACAGAAGGCACAGTATGTGTGGATGGTGTGGTGTGTGTTTATTTTTATTTGTTATGTTTGGAAATTTGAGTGAGTAATGAAATGGTTGCATATCCCAGAGCCAATGTATTGCTGTGAGCCGGGTATGAGAGGGCTTTCAATGTTGTTCAGATGATGGATATACTTTTATAATGAATTATACGTTTTATTTATTTATTGTCCTATCATGGGGAACTACATTTTTAAAATAACTGATATCTAATTATTTATTATCCTATTTTAATGGTACGGTCCATGGCCCTATACCCTAGACACCCACATGAATGGCCCAGATACTAAGGAGAAGTCCCTAACTGTTTTATGTGCATGCTGTAAGCGGTCTGTATGCAGCCAAAATGAGGTCAGGGACCAAGAGCAGCACTGCCCCCTCAAGATTCTGAGCCTGCTTGGCAGGGTTGGTCCTGCAAAGCCAAAGCCCCCTAAAGGGAGAGCATAATAAACAAGGAAATTCTCAAAGCTGCTAATGAGAACCTTGACGACCTTGTACCTAGCCGGTGGGGATTCCGGTGGGGTGCCCCCACCCAGGCAGTGACAGTGCTGGCAACACTAGCTGCAGTAACCCATGGGGAGGGGGTCACACTCGGACATTCAGAGAGGGGGTATATTATTGTGGCCCTGGTGGCACGAAATCAAAGTCGGACTGCATGGAGATGCTTGGGAACATGGTCAAAACGGATGACCGTATTGTGGGTGTTTCAGGAAGAAGGTGTACATTTGACCTCCATCATCTAGGATGTGACAATGGTAAATAAATCTCTACATTTATGCTCATTTTTTGCGCTGTCTTGCAGGCCTTCTCATGCAGCTGCAACTGCAAGTACATTTGTAAATCATGGCCCATCTTGAGTTGGGCTCTGGGATGGTGCAATTGTTGAGAGGGTGAGCTTATGGTTGTGTGGGGGTAAGGGCTGAATGTGTTTGGATGTATGTGTGTATCCCACAACTGTTGCGAAGGAAGAAGTAAAAGATGTTAGGGACTATAGAGGATGATCCACAGCAATATGTAATAAAAATCGAGGTGAGGGCGATGGAAATGCATTTGGCAATGGATCTGCTTCGGTTCGGTGGATGGCGCTGTGTGCACTTTTCGAAGGATGGATCCCAGTCGATCCGGGGCTGTGCGATGCGGGGGGTCGGGGGTGGTCTGCCGGGCATTGGGATGACAACCCAACTCGAGATGGGGGCTTTTGGCGGGTGGAAAAGTGGGGACCAATTGGAGGTTTGCTTAGTGGAGATGCAAATGTCATGGTACAACTATATAGACACTCAATCATTATGTTACTTTTTAATAGGACGTTTACAAACATATATTTTGATAAAAATAATTGAAAGGTGTGTCTCATTATGGTAAGTGGTGAAATAAGTATAGCCAGTTACAATTGTAATGGCTTAGCAGATAATAAGAAAAGACAATCAGTATTTACCTGGCTAAAAGAGAAGGATTATAATATCTATTGTTTACAGGAAACCCATTCGACAGTTTTAGATGAAGTTTTGTGGAAAAAGAACTGGGGGGGCGAAATATATTTCTCCCATGAGCAAAGAAATTCAAAAGGGGTGATGGTTTTAATTAATAATAACTTTGATCCAAATGTGCAACTTGTCCAAACAGATCCTCAAGGTAGATGGATTATTTTAAATATGTTATTGGACAATAAACATATATGGCTTATTAACCTATACGGTCCGAATAATGATGATCCAAGCTTCTTTGACAATATATATAAGAATGTATCAACTCTACAAGCAACACTAGACTCTATTATTATAGTGGGAGATTTTAATACGGTCTTAAATACCTCTATGGACCGGAAAGGAAATCACACTACAAACTATCACCCTCAGGCACTTAAGGAAATCAGGAATGTCATGGATATATTGGAATTAGTGGATATATGGAGACTTAAATACCCTGACCTAGTGAGATATACATGGCGGAGGCTTAATCAAGCTAGTCGCCTTGACTACTTTCTTATATCATTCTCTCTGGCACCAAAAGTTAAAAAGTGTTTGATAGGGGACAGAATGCGGTCGGACCATCACATAATTGGCATCTATATTACTCTTACAGAATTTCCACGTGGGCGAGGATATTGGAAATTTAATCAAAGCCTACTAGATGATAAATTGTTTAGAACTAGGACAGAAGAATTTATAACTGACTTTTTTAGACATAACATAGGTACAGCAGATCCCCATATTGTATGGGACACTTAAGTGTGCCTTTAGAGGCCATGCAATTCAGTACTCATCTATAAAACAAAAGCAATTTCGATCAAAAGAGTCCATATTAACAAAGGAAATTGAAGGACTAACAGTACAGTTAGATAACAATAAAAACGGTACCATAGAGGCACAGAATAAGTTAGAGGAAAAACAAAAAGAAATGGAGGAACTTATTCAAGAAAGATCCAGTGTAATATATTATAAAAATAAAGCGAACTGGATGGAATATGGGGAAAAATGCACCAAATTCTTTTTCAATCTTCAATATAGAAATGCTCCCCAAAAAAACGTATTAAAACTTTTTACAAATGATGGAGTCACGCATGATTCACCAAATGATATTTTGAAAGAGGAAGTAAAGTACTTTAAGAATATGTTTTCGTTTCAGGCTCCTCCATCTCCACTAACTGAAACTAATTGTATGGATTTTTTCCCTAATAATAATGTAAAATTAACATCTGTACAGAAAGACTCATGTGAAGGCCTAATTACAGAGGAGGAACTACTTGATGCAATTGGGGCCTTTAAGGATGGGAAAACTCCAGGACTGGATGGCATACCAGTGGAAGTATACAAACATTTTTTTGATATACTCAAAGGACCATTATTAGCTTGTTTTAACCACTCCTATATAAATGATAGATTATCAGACACGCAACAAGAAGGTGTGATATCATTATTACTGAAACAGGACCCAAGTGGTATATATAAAGATCCAGTCCATTTAAAAAATTGGAGACCTCTTACACTTCAGTGTTGTGATGCAAAAATCCTAGCAAAATGCTTGGCGCATAGAATAAAAAAAGTTTTGTCAGATATTATTCATCATAATCAGACAGGTTTTTTACATGGACGATACATTGGAGATAATATAAGGCAAGTACTGGAAACAATGGAACACTATGAAATATCGGGGACACCAGGCCTGGTTTTCATAGCTGATTTTGAAAAGGCTTTTGATAAAGTACGACTGGAGTTTATATATAAATGCCTAGAATATTTCAATTTTGGGGAATCTCTTATAAAATGGGTTAAAATTATGTATAGTAACCCTAGGTGTAAAATAGTAAATAATGGCTACATCTCAGAAATTTTTTAACTATCTAGAGGAGTAAAACAAGGTTGTCCACTATCGGCATATCTATTTATTATTGCCATCGAAATGTTAGCTGTTAAAATTAGATCAAACATTAATATTAAGGGATTAGAAATCCAGGGCCTAAAAACTAAGGTGTCATTGTACGCTGATGATTCATGTTTTCTTTTAAAACCACAACTAGAATCTCTCCACGGCCTCTTAGAGGATCTAGATACATTTGCTATCCTCTCTGGATTAAAACCAAATTATGATAAATGTACCATATTACGTATTGGATCACTAAAAAATACACATTTTACATTGCCATGTAGTTTACCAATTAAATGGTCTGACGGAGATGTGGACATACTCGGTATACAAATCCCAAAATAAAGAAATGATCTCACTCCAATACATTTTTATAGAAAGTTAGCAAAAATAGATAAGATCTTGCTACCATGGAAAGGAAAATACCTGTCTATTTGTGGGAAAATCACCTTGATTAACTCTTTAATCATATCACAGTTTACCTATTTGCTTATGGTTTTGCCTACACCTAGTGACCTGCTTTTTAAATTATATGAACAAAAAATATTCAATTTTATTTGGAACGGCAAGCCAGCTAAAATTAAAAGGGCCTATTTATATAACGAATATGAATTCGGAGGGCAGAAATGATTAAATATTAAAGCATTAGACCTCTCACTAAAGGCATCAGTCATACAAAAGTTATACTTAAATCCAAACTGGTTCTCTAGTAGATTGGTACGAATGTCTCATCCTATGTTCAAGAAGGGCCTTTTTCCCTTTATTCAGATTACACCTGCTCACTTTCGGTTGTTTGAAAAGGAAATAATCTCTAAAATATCTTTCTTTTTTAAACAAGCCTTAGAAAGTTGGTTGCAATTTCAGTTTAATCCACCTGAAAGGACGGAACAAATAGTACAACAAATCTTGTGGTTAAATTCAAATATAGTAATTGATAAAAAAAACTGTATTTATCGAAGAAATTTTTAAAAAAGGTATAATTTTTGTGAATGATATCATAAATAGGACTGGTGGAGTAATGTCACACATGCAGCTAACACAGACATATGGAAATGTCTGCTCTACCCAAAATTACAACCAATTAATTGCAGCATTACCACAAAAATGGAAGAGGCAGGTAGAAGGGGATAAAAGTAAGGAACTTGTATGTCGGCCTTATATTAAAGAACATAAATGGTTAAAGAAAAGTGTGATAAATAAAAACATATACCAATTTAATTTAAGGACCAAAAAACTGACAGCTGTGCCATATAAATTGCAAAATAGTTGGGAAGAGATTTTCGATGTACCCATTCCATGGCACATGGTTTATGAATTGATACGCAAAACAACGCCGGATTCAAAACTTCGAATTTTTCAATTTAAATTATTGTACAAAATTCTTGCAACTAATAGAATGTTATATATATGGGGGATACAATCTTCCCAGCTCTGCAGATTCTGCTGTGAGGAGGCAGAGTCATTAGACCATTTATTTTGGTATTGTCCGCATGTAGCTCGTTTTTGGTCACAGGTCCAGGAATGGTTGAAGAATTGCAACATTTGCGTAGAACTAACGCTACAGATAGCAATACTGGGGGATTTGAAAAGCCATAGTCAATCAATCAATAATATAATAATTATTTTAGCAAAAATGTTTATTTTTAATTTACAATCCGTGGAAGCTATGAGAATAGGAAGATTCAAATCTTTTGTGAAGCATCACAGCACAGTTGAAAAATATATGGCAAATAAAAATCCGAAATGGATGATGTTGGAAGATAGATGGGAAAGGTTGAGTGGAGCTGAAGGGTGGGACTAATAACAAGATAAACAATGTAGGGCATACGGGATCTGTGAAATGTGTATAGGTGCGGAGCTATTGTGAAATAGCACAGTTACAAGTGGAAATCAAACTGGATGGACAACAGAAATAGAGGAAGGACTAAGAACAAACAAGAGAGAACTATTATAAAGTAGACTGTGTCTGTAAAATGTGTATAAGATGTATAAATTGAAGGTAAAACCAGAAATGTTTATCAGTTTACTCCAATTGGGGGATCGGTGGTAGGGTTTGCGGGGAATAATAATAAAGGTATACTCTTTAAAAAAAGTATGTATGTCTATGTAGGTATGTGTATGTATATATGTGTATATGTATGCATACGTGAATGAATATATATATTTACCCCAAAAAATATGGGGATTGGAAATGATGCAGACAATTACATTGGAAGCAACATTCTTTCCGCAATATTAAGCTGATCCCCCCCCCCCCCAAAAAATAGTAATACATTTGCTTGCTCCCTGGTGACCTCAGTGATATGGAGTAGATTCTTACCATGGGTGAGTACCCTATGCAGAGGGGGTTGATGGGGTTTTAATGAATTTATCTACTGAGGAAGGATTGTGTCGCTGATACTCTTCAAGGTCCCGGCCTCCTCTACAGCGAGCAGAATGCTGCTGGAAATAGAATGCTCCTGTCAATACTGGATTAATTTTTTGATCGCCTAGCAACCAGGCTCCTGATGAGGAGTGTTGATGTTTCATCTGCTAAATAAATAAAGCCGTTTCACCACAAATGCCACTCAAAGTTTGTGTGTCTGTCTGTTTCTGTTTGTTTCAGAGGAAGGCCTGCGGTTGTTTGTCGGTCCCGGAGGAAGCACTGCCCTTGGAAGCCATCACCTGCCTACCAGGTAGCCTAAGTCTAACAGAGTTACACTCACAATAACGCACACTTAAAATAGGATATATCTCATTTATTCATGTATAGATTTGTTTATTAAATGATTACTTAAAATGCTTATTATTTAAATTCAACCCACTTTCACCCCTCACTCAGGTACTTACTTGTGATTGCTAATTTGTTCTATTTTTTTTAGGGTTGGCGCTGGTGCATATGAACAGGTGGTGATTAAACGTTAGGCCTAAACCCCACCAGGAGGATGAGTGGCACAGCTGACATCCAAAAGAACCATCAGTGGTTTTTATCTTTCTTTAATTCCAGCAAGCACATTTTATCCAACTGAACTGGCCTGTCAGAAATGGACTGCAACAGCGCCCTCTGGTGTGCTTACAGACTGTGTGCACTGTCTGTAGTCCCCTGTTAGATTAGCTCAGTGAAGTCAAGAAGAACATCACCACGCCTCGATCTGGGAAAGGAGTCAGACTATTAAAAACTGCAGTTTGAGGTCACAGGAAAACCTGACCTTTTCAGCTGAAGATCAAAGTGATTTGGTTCTGTGTTTGTCACCAGAATGAATGAAGCCTTTGCTGAAGAGGATGATGCCATTCTTTTTCAATACATTCCCTAGTTAACGCTAGTCCCCTAGTTTTCAGTCCTTTAGTTTTTCAACAATGTTTTTTATTTGTAACAGCCTTTTAATGTAGGATTTTAACTTTTGTTCACGAATAAGCTGCTAAAAGGTTGTGTGTGTGTGCGTCAGTGGAGGCTGGTGGGAGGAGCTATAGGAGGATGGGCTCATTGTAATGATTGGAATGGAATCAAACATGGTTTCCATGTTTGATACCGTTCAATTTATTCCATTCCAGTCATTACAATGAGCCTGTCCTATATCTCCTCCCACCAGCCTCCAATGGTGTGCATGTGTGTGGTTGCTACGTGTTTGTGTGTATGCATGACTGTGTGCGTGCCTATATGTCTCTGGTAAAGTGTTAAAGCCACTAGTCTGTTGTAATAATAGTAAGCCTACAATAATCCTGCAGTATACAGAGCCAGGGCTGAGGGCTGGGAGTGAGACTGCAGGTTATGTACTCGGTACTGAAGGTGACCCTGCTCCTCTCCTCTGCTGATCTCATTATTGGCAGAAATAGAAACCGCCTTACAATCTAACCGCTCTGCTCTTTTTATATGCTTGTTGGGAGGGAAATAGATGGTGAAGAGAGAAGCTCTGTTTGAGTGAGGTCAAGCTTGTGTTTGCTTCTTCTGAAAGAATCAGACTCTCAGGTTAAGATATCAGGGTTCCAATCTGGATGGCTCTTTTTTTACAACGACCGATGACAGTGCGATTTAGAAACTGATGCAAGTCAACAGTTGATTCTTGCCAAGCTGACGTAGGTACAGAACATTGTTCTGTAGGTAAAGATGAAGGCTACAGGACAAATTGTCAACAATTGAACTGCCATTGTACACACTTATTGGTCACCTTCTGTAGTACAACTCCAAAGAAAGAGACGGTGTTGTCCATGAAGAATGAGGCGGTGTGGTCCATGAAGAATGAGGCGGTGTGGTCCATGAAGAATGAGGCGGTGTGGTCCATGAAGAAAGGGACGGTGTGGTCCATGAAGAATGAGACGATGTGGTCCATGAAGAAAGAGACGGTGTGGTCCATGAAGAAAGGGACGGTGTGGTCCATGAAGAATGAGACGGTGTGGTCCATGAAGAAAGAGACGGTGTGGTCCATGAAGAAAGAGACGGTGTGGTCCATGAAGAAAGAGACGGTGTGGTCCATGAAGAAAGAGACGGTGTGGTCCATGAAGAATGAGGCGGTGGTCCATGAAGAAAGAGACGATGTGGTCCATGAAGAAAGAGACGGTGTTGTCCATGAAGAATGAGACGGTGGTCCATAAAGAAAGAGACGATGTGGTCCATGAAGAAAGAGGCGGTGTTGTCCATGAAGAGTGAGACGGTGTGGTCCATAAAGAAAGAGACGATGTGGTCCATGAAGAAAGAGACGGTGTGGTCCATGAAGAAAGAGGCGGTGTTGTCCATGAAGAGTGAGACGGTGGTCCATGAAGAAAGGGACGATGTGGTCCATGAAGAAAGAGACGGTGTTGTCCATGAAGAGTGAGACGGTGTGGTCCATGAAGAAAGAGACGATGTGGTCCATGAAGAAAGAGGCGGTGTGGTCCATGAAGAAAGAGGCGGTGTTGTCCATGAAGAAAGAGGCGGTGTTGTCCATGAAGAGTGAGACGGTGGTCCATGAAGAAAGGGACGATGTGGTCCATGAAGAAAGAGACGGTGTGGTCCATGAAGAGAGAGACGGTGTTGTCCATGAAGAGTGAGACGGTGTGGTCCATGAAGAAAGAGACGATGTGGTCCATAAAGAAAGAGACGATGTGGTCCATGAAGAAAGAGACGATGTGGTCCATGAAGAAAGAGGCGGTGTTGTCCATGAAGAGTGAGACGGTGGTCCATGAAGAAAGGGACGATGTGGTCCATGAAGAAAGAGACGGTGTGGTCCATGAAGAAAGAGACGGTGTTGTCCATGAAGAATGAGACGGTGGTCCATAAAGAAAGAGACGATGTGGTCCATGAAGAAAGAGGCGGTGTTGTCCATGAAGAGTGAGACGGTGTGGTCCATGAAGAAAGAGACGATGTGGTCCATGAAGAAAGAGACGGTGTGGTCCATAAAGAAAGAGGCGGTGTTGTCCATGAAGAGTGAGACGGTGTGGTCCATGAAGAAAGGGACGATGTGGTCCATGAAGAATGAGACGATGTGGTCCATGAAGAAAGAGACGGTGTGGTCCATGAAGAAAGAGACGGTGTGGTCCATGAAGAATGAGGCGGTGGTCCATGAAGAAAGAGACGAAGTGGTCCATGAAGAATGAGACGAAGTGGTCCATGAAGAATGAGACGGTGGTCCATGAAGAAAGAGACGATGTGGTCCATGAAGAAAGGGACGGTGTGGTCCATGAAGAAAGAGACGGTGTGGTCCATGAAGAAAGAGACGATGTGGTCCATGAAGAAAGAGGCGGTGTTGTCCATGAAGAGTGAGACGGTGTGGTCCATGAAGAAAGGGACGGTGTGGTCCATGAAGAATGAGACGATGTGGTCCATGAAGAAAGAGACGGTGTGGTCCATGAAGAATGAGACGATGTGGTCCATGAAGAAAGAGACGATGTGGTCCATGAAGAAAGGGACGGTGTGGTCCATGAAGAAAGAGACGGTGTGGTCCATGAAGAAAGGGACGGTGTGGTCCATGAAGAAAGAGACGATGTGGTCCATGAAGAAAGGGACGGTGTGGTCCATGAAGAAAGAGACGATGTGGTCCATGAAGAATGAGGCGGTGTGGTCCATGAAGAAAGGGACGGTGTGGTCCATGAAGAATGAGACGATGTGGTCCATGAAGAAAGAGACGGTAAGGTCCATGAAGAATGAGACGATGTGGTCCATGAAGAGTGAGACGGTGTGGTCCATGAAGAAAGAGACGGTGTGGTCCATGAAGAAAGAGACGGTGTGGTCCATGAAGAAAGAGACGGTGTGGTCCATGAAGAATGAGGCAGTGTGGTCCATGAAGAAAGGGACGGTGTGGTCCATGAAGAAAGGGACGGTGTGGTCCATGAAGAAAGAGACGGTGTGGTCCATGAAGAAAGAGACGATGTGGTCCATGAAGAAATAGACGATGTGGTCCATGAAGAAAGAGACGATGTGGTCCATGAAGAAAGAGACGATGTGGTCCATGAAGAAAGAGACGGTGTTGTCCATGAAGAAAGAGACGGTGTGGTCCATGAAGAATGAGACGATGTGGTCCATGAAGAAAGAGACGGTGTGGTCCATGAAGAGTGAGACGGTGTGGTCCATGAAGAAAGAGACGATGTGGTCCATGAAGAATGAGGCGGTGTGGTCCATGAAGAAAGGGACGGTGTGGTCCATGAAGAATGAGACGATGTGGTCCATGAAGAAAGAGACGGTGTTGTCCATGAAGAGTGAGACGGTGTGGTCCATGAAGAAAGAGACGGTGTGGTCCATGAAGAAAGAGACGGTGTGGTCCATGAAGAAAGAGACGGTGTGGTCCATGAAGAAAGAGACGGTGTGGTCCATGAAGAAAGAGACGGTGTGGTCCATGAAGAAAGAGACGGTGTGGTCCATGAAGAAAGAGGCGGTGTGGTCCATGAAGAATGAGACGGTGTGGTCCATGAAGAATGAGACGAAGTGGTCCATGAAGAATGAGACGGTGGTCCATAAAGAAAGAGACGATGTGGTCCATGAAGAATGAGGCGGTGTTGTCCATGAAGAATGAGACGGTGGTCCATGAAGAAAGAGACGATGTGGTCCATGAAGAATGAGGCGGTGTGGTTCATGAAGAATGAGACGATGTGGTCCATGAAGAAAGAGACGGTGTGGTCCATGAAGAATGAGACGGTGTTGTCCATGAAGAAAGAGACGGTGTTGTCCATGAAGAAAGAGACGGTGTTGTCCATGAAGAATGAGACGGTGTTGTCCATGAAGAATGAGACGGTGTTGTCCATGAAGAAAGAGACGATGTGGTCCATGAAGAATGAGACGGTGTTGTCCATGAAGAATGAGACGATGTGGTCCATGAAGAAAGAGACGGTGTGGTCCATGAAGAATGAGACGGTGTTGTCCATGAAGAAAGAGACGGTGTTGTCCATGAAGAAAGAGACGGTGTTGTCCATGAAGAATGAGACGATGTGGTCCATGAAGAAAGAGACGATGTGGTCCATGAAGAATGAGACGGTGTTGTCCATGAAGAATGAGACGATGTGGTCCATGAAGAAAGAGACGATGTGGGCCATGAAGAATGAGACGATGTGGTCCATGAAGAATGAGACGATGTGGTCCATGAAGAAAGAGACGATGTGGTCCATGAAGAATGAGGTGGTGTTGTCTATGAAGAATGAGACGGTGTTGTCCATGAAGAATGAGACGGTGTGGTCCATGAAGAATGAGACGGTGTGGTCCATGAAGAATGAGACGGTGTGGTCCATGAAGAGTGAGACGGTGTGGTCCATGAAGAGTGAGGCGGTGTTGTCCATGAAGAATGAGGCGGTGTGGTCCATGAAGAGTGAGACGGTGTGGTCCATGAAGAGTGAGACGGTGTTGTCCATGAAGAATGAGACGGTGTGGTCCATGAAGAAAGAGACGGTGTGGTCCATGAAGAAAGAGACGGTGTGGTCCATGAAGAAAGAGACGGTGTGGTCCATGAAGAAAGAGACGGTGTGGTCCATGAAGAAAGAGGCGGTGTGGTCCATGAAGAATGAGACGGTGTGGTCCATGAAGAATGAGACGAAGTGGTCCATGAAGAATGAGACGAAGTGGTCCATGAAGAATGAGACGGTGGTCCATAAAGAAAGAGACGATGTGGTCCATGAAGAATGAGGCGGTGTTGTCCATGAAGAATGAGACGGTGGTCCATGAAGAAAGAGACGATGTGGTCCATGAAGAATGAGGCGGTGTGGTTCATGAAGAATGAGACGATGTGGTCCATGAAGAAAGAGACGGTGTGGTCCATGAAGAATGAGACGGTGTTGTCCATGAAGAAAGAGACGGTGTTGTCCATGAAGAAAGAGACGGTGTTGTCCATGAAGAATGAGACGGTGTTGTCCATGAAGAAAGAGACGATGTGGTCCATGAAGAATGAGACGGTGTTGTCCATGAAGAATGAGACGATGTGGTCCATGAAGAAAGAGACGGTGTGGTCCATGAAGAAAGAGACTGTGTGGTCCATGAAGAATGAGACGGTGTTGTCCATGAAGAAAGAGACGGTGTTGTCCATGAAGAATGAGACGATGTGGTCCATGAAGAAAGAGACGATGTGGTCCATGAAGAATGAGACGATGTGGTCCATGAAGAAAGAGACGATGTGGTCCATGAAGAATGAGACGATGTGGTCCATGAAGAAAGAGACGATGTGGTCCATGAAGAATGAGATGATGTGGTCCATGAAGAAAGAGACGGTGTTGTCCATGAAGAAAGAGACGATGTGGTCCATGAAGAGTGAGACGGTGTGGTCCATGAAGAGTGAGGCGGTGTTGTCTATGAAGAATGAGACGGTGTTGTCCATGAAGAATGAGACGGTGTGGTCCATGAAGAGTGAGGCGGTGTTGTCCATGAAGAGTGAGGCGGTGTTGTCCATGAAGAATGAGACGGTGTGGTCCATGAAGAGTGAGACGGTGTGGTCCATGAAGAGTGAGGCGGTGTTGTCCATGAAGAATGAGACGGTGTGGTCCATGAAGAGTGAGACGGTGTGGTCCATGAAGAGTGAGGCGGTGTTGTCCATGAAGAATGAGACGGTGTGGTCCATGAAGAGTGAGACGGTGTGGTCCATGAAGAGTGAGGCGGTGTTGTCTATGAAGAATGAGACAGTGTTGTCCATGAAGAATGAGACGGTGTGGTCCATGAAGAGTGAGACGGTGTGGTCCATGAAGAATGAGACGGTGTGGTCCATGAAGAGTGAGACGGTGTGGGCCATGAAGAATGAGACGGTGTGGTCCATGAAGAATGAGACGGTGTGGTCCATGAAGAGTGAGACGGTGTGGTCCATGAAGAAAGAGACGATGTGGTCCATGAAGAAAGAGACGATGTGGTCCATGAAGAAAGAGACGATGTGGTCCATGAAGAAAGAGACGATGTGGTCCATGAAGAAAGAGACGATGTGGTCTATGAAGAAAGAGACGGTGTGGTCCATCAATAATGAGACGGTGTGGTCCATGAAGAGTGAGACGGTGTGGGCCATGAAGAGTGAGACGGTGTGGGCCATGAAGAATGAGACGATGTGGTCCATGAAGAAAGAGACGATGTGGTCCATGAAGGTTCTCTCTCTCAGCAGCATATCAGATGGTATGATGATGATATACCTATATGACAAAAAGCCAGGAGTTACATCAGATGAGGCTGATGACTCTGTTATTTGTTGTCTGAACGATGTAATGGAATGGTCCCCCCATGTCTTGAATATAATCTATGTCAAATATGGTTATGAAACTGACATTGGGTGGGGGGGAATTGTATACACTACACGATTTTGTGATGATGAATCTTGTTAATTGGTCTGTCTCATTAAATAGAAATAACAATACATATTCAGAGTAAGTTAAGATATAATGGCAATTACATACATTTAGTGTATGTGATCGTCTCCTGTCTTAAGCCATACTAGAGGTTAACCATATCCTGACCTCTTAAGTTATAATGTACCGTCATTTGCTGATTTCTGCAGTGTCATCAGTGTATGGTATTATAACTCTGAATTAATCTGTGTTATTTCTCTATGTGTAGATGTTTGTTTGCATGATTTTTGTATTTCTTCAGTGAGATAAACCAATGCTTGAAAACCACAATTCCACCATCACATGTTTGAACTAGTGTTGTGGTTCAAAGTTTCTTACATCTGTACGTTTGGTAAGACCACAAATACCTGTGTGAATCATTTATGTTGTGCCATCACTTACCTGGAAGTTCTCTTTACTGCCTCATTTGAGGCAAATTTAAGAACAGAACTGATGTATAGATCCAGAACATGGTAGAAACTAATAATGAGTATTGTAACCTTTAGCAAGGCACTTGGTGCATTGTATTCCCATTCACTATTCCTCTTGAATAGAAATAAGCCTGTTAACTACCTTCCTTCAGTAAAATCAGTTCCAGTAGACAGGTGTTAGACAGGCATATGTTCCCGTTTCCCAGCTCAGTCGGTACCTAACATGTAACAAACATGGTTGCCTTTTCTCTTCTGTGAAGCTGTGTGTATTAAGGAGCTGTAACCCGTATCCTCCTGTAAAAGTGACGTTTTCTGTCAGTGTCCAATGTTCCTGTCTTTTTGACCAACATTTGCTTCCTTACAAGGTGTACTGTATGCTTTTCCTGTGTACCATGCACTGTTGATTAAAACGGTTAAAAATGTTGATTGTGTTTGAACCAGGCAATGACTATATTCTCATGACATTTTATTAGGAACATGTTCCTTCCTCATTTAAGGATATGGTTGAATCTTATCTGATGGCCCCTAGTTCTAGAACTGTATATTGCCAGGTTAAAAGAAAAACCGCACCACTAGTACATCAACGAATACACTCTTTATATGACAAAGGTCACCCAAGCTCGATCTCCCAGTCCTTGTTCTCCATGCTACTGACCAAGCTCGATCTCCCAGTCCTCGTTCTCCATGCTACTGACCAAGCTCGGTCTCCCAGTCCTCGTTCTCCATGCTACTGACCAAGCTCGGTCTCCCAGTCCTCGTTCTCCATGCTACTGACCAAGAATGAACATGTCCCTGTGTTATCACAGTTCTCATCCCACTCCAAATCTTCATCATCGCTGTCCACCAACACCACGGCAGTGCCATCGTTGGTTAGCTGTACTCTAGAGTTCTCCAGTAGGAACTTTGTGAGACGCTGGACTGTCCCACTCAGAGCTTGCACTCTGGGGCAGGAGCACAACCTGACCAAGGGGACACACACAGACTGACCTTCTCTGTAGAGCTCCTCCTGTCCCATGTCTGTTTTACCCTCTCCCCCCACCTCCTCATTCTCTACCTCAAACCCTCTACCACCCGCCTCCACTCGCTCCCTGTCCGCCTGTTCTTCACCTGTCTGACTCTCCTCTCTGTCCATTCCTTCTCTCGAACAACCCTCTTCTTCATCTGTCTGTTCTGATTCTTCCTCCCCCACTCCACGTATCTCCTCCAGCCACTCTCTCTTCAGGGTCTCAGCCCAGTACAGGACCTCATTCACCAGGGTCCTCTGGAAGATATTGCTGTCACACAGGCTTGGGTACACCACGTTGTATAGCTGGAGTATGAGGGATGGAGAGAAAGGGAAAGACAATGTGAGAAATAGGTTAGGACAGAGGGGCCCATTTTATTTTCACTGACCACTTTCTGAAACGCATGCAAAAACTAAGTGACACTGATACTTTGATCTCTGACTCTGATCACACAGGTAATGAGACAGGATTAAACAAGAGTAGACCCCATCTGTGCCTCTCCTTCTCACCACTCTGTAAGGAAGATGCTCCTCTGCGACATTATTTTGCAGACGTGGTACGTCACCTCCTGACCTGTCTATCTGAAACACTCCGATTTGAGAGCAGAACCCGATGCTCTCCTCTTGGGCCGGTATCTGTCCTACACCTGTAAACGCCACCACATAACCAAACTCTCTGCACACCTTCAGAGCCCTGGGAGAGCAGGAGGGATGGAGGGAGAAGATAGAGATGGAGAGGGTGAGTGCAAACTTTAAGTACAAATAAGAAATAAATGTATACCTTTTTAGAATGATTATAATACAGGAATACTGACTGCATGGTAATGTACACATACCAGGTCTGAAACTCTACTTTAGTCCATTCAAATTTGTGGTCGTAGTGTCTAAACCCTGTCAGCCCGGGGAGCAGGGGGTTGAAGTCAGCGTTTGGAGTACTAATGATCGCTGCTACTGGGGCCATGTAGCCAAATACAACCTCAGTGAACCTATCCACATCCTCAAGCTGTAGGTGCTCAATGCTGTAGAGAGATCAAGTTTGTGGTTAACATAAAATACCATGGCAATATTGAAGGGCACATGGTGGGCAAACCCTTACATGTGGCAATCAACATGGAATTGATGTACCCGTATGTTGGTGCTCATACAATACAGTATCTGAAAAAGTAGGAAAACATTGTCTGAGGGCTAAACCCTCCCATAGTCACCCAGACTTCCAGTCACTTACAGCTCAATACTCGTCACCAGATCAAATCCTTTGGTGCGGGGATCCCTCTCTGTGACTGAACCCTGGTATAGCTCAATGGTCAGTGGATGATCACCTGGCTGCAGGTAGTCAGTTGGAATTGGTGCCAGTTCATACCTGCTCAGGATTTAATTGTAAAGGTCCTTAGTTTAGGTTATGATAAATTAAGACAGGTAGGTGTGTGTGTGTACTACAGTCTCACAAAGGTAGGCCTAGGTCATAGGTTAGGATTTCACAAATCAATGGACAATATATTTTGTTGAAATAACTTAATAAAACACACATTTTATCCCTGATAACTGCACAGTCAATGTCCAGTCCAGCAAGCAGTTCAATTTCTTTGTGAAACTTCAGCTTCCTAAGGAGAGTGCAGTCATTGCATCCCAAGTCTACCACCTGAAGAAGAGAATGGACAAGCACACAGAAAATACAGTTGTAATGGGCCTATTACAGATAAGTTGACAAGTTGTGATAGTTTCCCCCATTTATTTTCAATTAGGGGGTCAGACTTTAAACATAACGTCAACATAAGGCAGGCCAAAGACGGTCTGCATCTAAACCGTGTAGTTCTGCGATTAGCTAGCTAGCTAACGTTACATGTGGGTTGTTTAGATGGAAGCCACAACTGAACAACCACGCAAAGTAGTTTTATACAGTACCTTTTTGGGTTTGTTCTTTTTGACGAAGTCAATGACAAATTCGTATCGTTGTATGTACAATGGTGGAGTAAATATCGTGTTCATCATAAACAATTAACTAGTTGCTACTTGAAACACTGCTGCTAGAGGTCGAATTGCGCAATTTGAGCCATTATGGCGCTTGCGCAACATCTCTCTGAATCAATGCCAGTTCCAGTGGACTAAATCCGAGTTTGGGAAACCCTGGCCTAAATAACAGGCTGCAGCAGAGTTCGGATTTTTTCAACGATTTTCCATGGATTAAATGTTAATTCTTCCCAGTTATTGGTGCATGTGTTATATTTGATTGTTTGTTTTTATATAGCCTTGGTTTGATGACAAGAAAGAAGAATCTGAATCAGGGATGTTCACATGGGTCTCACAGGCTCCTGGGTTGCATCAAGTATGTCCATTTGTTTGAGAGTCTGCTGATGCTCAGATATCAATTGACCTGTCTGCCCGAATGGTCCGAGTTCAACATTCTAACTTGTCTTTCGGGTCCATGCAGAAATGTTTCCTACAGTACATGAAATCAAAAGTATTGACTCCCATCATCCAGACTCCCATAAAACTACTGTAGATAATGTAGATGAGGAGTTATCATTGGCTGTTATATATAATGGATACAATGATAGCTGCCAAGTGAAAGACCCAGCAGGACCTTGATATCTAATGCTCTTTATGGAGAATAACTATTTTAATGTTTCACATACTTTTAAATCTGTGCTTGATATAAAAATAGCTATTGTAGCTATAGTTTTGAGGCAAGATGTATAGTTCATCAGATAGAACACATACTGTATGGTTAACAACAAATATTGCTTCATAAATTACTACTTGCTTGATAGCATTTATTTGCTCTCTTGATCTACTTTTTCTTTGTTTCAAATCATGTATACAACCAGCAGAAGAATCTAAAATACATTTAGTGGACAGAAAAGTGTTGTTCGTGTAGGTCTCAAAAATATAACAATTTTAAGATAAATAAAAATAAATTTAGGCATACTTTTTTCAAAGAACTACACAATATAAAGACACATGCTGCTATCTTACCGACTACAAAAAACAAGAAAATGATACCTAGCTCTAAAAAGTATTTTCAATGTATAAAATAACAAAAAATACCACATTTCAGCTTTCAAGCTAATCGAAAATAACATTGCTTTAGTAGGATCATCTATGCGATAAAGACTGCCTTTTGTGATAGTAATTTAAGCTTAACAACAGTAACCCCCTCCCTGTCCCTCAGTCTGTTGAAAAGCCTCTCTTCTGCCTTGGGTGTTTACTTCTAGAGACAGGAAGCAGTCACTGATTCTCTTTACACTACATCGATTGGTGGTTGCCGGGGTAACCGTAATGTCCATTTGGTTGGGGTGAAAGTCAAGCTAATCACATGGGGACTCCAGTAGTGACACACTCCTTGGAGTAGTTGCTCTGGGTGTATTCGTTCTTGGCCGAGACGAAGATGCAATATCTTGTGGAGGGCTCGAGGTCGTTCACATTGGTCAGCTCTTCAGAGACGGTCAGCACCTGGCGTCTGGATGGTGTGTCTTCTTGGACGATGATAATGGTGTAGAGGGTGGCGTCCCTCACCGGTGCCCACTCCATGTGCAGGGAAACACCTGTTACCGTAGCAACTAGCACCTTGGGTTCGGTCAGCTCCTCTGTGAAGGGAAGGAGGAAAAGTAATGTTATTATGAGCCATTGATTTCACTATTTGTTTGACCTTTAGCATATTTGTAGACTAGACATTAACTATTTTGAGAGTGTGAGGAATATAATTATGCATATATGGTGCAAAGATTAGAGATGGCGTGGCAGTTTGAGAATGTGCTCACCTCTGATGCGGAAGTCAGCAAACATGGCAGGCTTTGCCATCCCCAGATCTCTTCTGTGGCGATTTGATGGCCCTGAGAAAGAGGATCAAAGATAGACTGTGTTATTGAAAGCTTGAATACAAACACAACACCATGTGCAGTAGATATTTATCATCATCGGTAATGGTTTATTCATCACAGTGTGGTTGGATTCCCTTGGAATCACTGATAAAAACAGGCAAAACAATGTCCAAATGTAGCCTAATTTGCCTACTATGAATCTTTTCCTTCTGTATCATATTTTCCGATCTCACCGTTGATGTCTTTGGTGGGGACGCTCTCTCCCACAGCGTTGCTAGCGGTAACCTCGATGGTGCCTGGCTGGACGTTGTTAAGCTGACAGGACAGTTCCGTGGTGGAACACACCTGCGTGCGGCCGTCTCCAGTCACGTTGTAGACGGTGTACCGTGTGGCGAACACTGCAGCCTCCCAGGACAGCATGGCAGGCGTGTTGTCACCCGTGTAGTTCACGGCCAGAGGTGCGCAGGGAGCTGGAAGGGAAAGTGTTGGTTTAGTAATGTCAACTCTGAAATAAACATCCCTCAGCCCTACTCTCAGGATAATGCTCCACTTCAGGGCAGAAGTAACTTCCCAGCCAAAACTGTCACTCTTTTTATAGACTAAGGTCACATTACCCTCAGAATAGACCAGGGGTGTCAAACTCATTCCACGGAGGGCCTAGTGTCTGCAGGTTTTTGGTTTTTCCTTTCAATAAAGCCCTAGACAACCAGGTGTGGGGGGTTCCTAACTAATTAGTGATGTTAATTCATCAATCAAGTACAAGGGAGGAGCGAAAACCCGCAGACACTCGGCCCCCCGTGGAATGAGTTTGACACCTGTGGAATAGACTGACTGAATTCAGTAGCATTGCAGACCAGTAGCATTGCTGATCATTTGCATTTCCATCATAATATTAAATCAGTGTCCACATTCAAACCCTTATGGCTCCCTGTTTAGTTAACATACCTGTTGTCCCAGTAACAGGGGTGGAGGGCTTGCTGGTTCCGGCAGAGTTCCTGGTACGGACTGTCAGACTGTAGGAGGAGCCACATGGCAGGGCCAACTCAAAGAAGGTGTACTTAATCCAATAGGATGAGACATCGAACATGGCTTGCGGGTCCTCCAGGATAATGCCGGTCATCTCAACCAGGTACTCTACATTGGGGCAGACGACCGCACTCCAGGAGGTACGGGCAAAGTGGGTCTTGCCGATCAGTTGCATGCGGTTCCGCACGGTGGCAGGGGCGCAGGGGGCTAGGAGGAGAGAGGAAGGAGGTTAGAAAGGATAGAGAGAAGAAATCAAGATCATTCAAATCTATACTATTGCATTAATCTCTTTATAAGTTAGCCAGTATCTGATTAGACCGTTTGAATACATTGCACTGTATGCAGTGTTCCCTGTCCTCCTGATGTGATTCATTCACTGACTCTACTCCTCAATCATCTCTAGCTGAAAGAACTGGATGGGTTATTACCTGCTCCCTCAAGCAGGGGTTGGCTGTACGAGCTGTTGCAGGCTCCATCAGAGGCCAGCACAGAGAAGTTGTACATGGCTCCACAGTCAAGACCCTGGATTGTGCAGGAGGTGTCCATGCTGTCACAGTACAGCATGTCCCCATCCTCAGACTGGGCAAAGCCGTAGTACCCCACAGAGCCCTGGCTGGGGGACCAGGACAGCACGCCCGAGCTAGTCTCACACTGGTAATGAACGGACAAGCCAATGGGGTCACAGGGCGCTGGGAGAAGAGAATAGACGCAATGTTATAACAATGGTGTAGTGCAATGTTACTTGAATACAACAGCAATGTTATGTTACAGATTACCTCTACATTATAGCAGATTGGAGTTTTTAAAGTCAGTATAAAAGGAGGGATGGTGTACTAGATGAGAAGTGCATCAAAGGAACATTGATCAAAAGCAACATTTGGATCGAATAATCGGGTATTTGATGTCAATTGTCTGATCCTTCGGAAACAAAATGTTCCATTTGATCCATGTTCTTATATACTGTATATACTGAACAGAGAATACTGTACTGCTCTCTGCTGTATCATAATGTCCCTGTACCTGTGCTGAAGGTGACGTTGGGGCTGGCCTGGCTGGTGCAGGTGCTGGCGCTGGCGGTCACGCTGAATGTGTAGGGCTGACCACAGTGGAGCTTATCCAGGGTACATTTGTTCATAGAGCTGTTACAGGTGCGGACGTCACCGCCTCGGCTGGTGGCGGTGAGGAGGTAGGACTGGGCCACCAAGGAGTGAGCCCAGGACACCACTGTACCTTCTGCCTTGCAGGACGCTACCACTGTCACATCCTCAGGAACACAGGGAGCTGGAGGCAGAGGTTAGAGGGAAAGTATCAGGATATTGGGATAGCTAGTAACAACCCCCTCAGTAATACAGTCTCTCTGTATTCAGTATTTCTGGTGTAGAGTACTTAGTGTGTTGATCAGTATTGATTGCAATCATTGTTGATTTTGCTTTATTATGTGCTGTTTCTCGTCAACAATGGGTAATGTATCTTTATGCGTCACAATATAGTGGTGGGGTACTTTTTACTTCCTGTGTTGACCATGATTAATGTATCCTAATATGTCGTGGTGGAGAACTCCCTCTTCCTGTGTTGATTCTTCTGTCGTGGTGGAGAACTCTAGATACCTGTGTTGGTTCTAGTGTCGTGGTGGAGAACTCTAGATACCTGTGTTGGTTCTAGTGTCGTGGTGGAGAACTCTAGATACCTGTGTTGGTTCTAGTGTCGTGGTGGAGAACTCTAGATACCTGTGTTGATTCTAGTGTCGTGGTGGAGAACTCTAGATACCTGTGTTGATTCTAGTGTCGTGGTGGAGAACTCTAGATACCTGTGTTGATTCTAGTGTCGTGGTGGAGAACTCTAGATACCTGTGTTGATTCTAGTGTCGTGGTGGAGAACTCTAGATACCTGTGTTGATTCTAGTGTCGTGGTGGAGAACTCTAGATACCTGTGTTGATTCTAGTGTCGTGGTGGAGAACTCTAGATACCTGTGTTGATTCTAGTGTCGTGGTGGAGAACTCTAGATACCTGTGTTGATTCTAGTGTCGGGGTGGAGAACTTTAGATACCTGTGTTGATTCTAGTGTCGTGGTGGAGAACTCTAGATACCTGTGTTGATTCTAGTGTCGTGGTGGAGAACTCTAGATACCGGTGTTGACCAAGAGTAAGGTGTCCTAGTGGTGGAGTGGTCTAGTTACCTGTGTTGATCTTTTTGGGTGGGCTCCTCAAGGTGCTGCACTTGTCGGAGGGGACGGAGACGATGATGGTGTAGTGCATGCCACAGCGCACTCCCATGAGCTCACAGGAAGTGGACGTGCTGTTACAGGTGAACATGGATTGGTCTTGTCCCTCTGCCGTCGCCACGATGGTAGGAGATAACTCTGTATGCTCCCAGCTAACCACGATACTGCTGCTATTGCATGTGTTCACCGCAGTGATGGTTTTCAGGGAGCAAGGACCTAAAGAGAAGAAAGGTAGTTCAGTTATAGAGTCACATACTGTACACCGCCAGAGAACAGTCAGGTTAGGAGATAGGACAGTTAAGACTACTGTGAGGTCATTTATAAATGAATAATTTATTGCCCTTGAACTGAACAGAATTTGATTTGCACCTGAGTCTGAGCACAAAATCATAAAGAACAGCTAGAGTGTAACGTACCTGTCTTGATCTGGAAGGTATCACTGGGTGAGCTCTGACAGTGTGTAACATACCTGTCTGGATCTGGAAGGTATTACTGGGTGAGCTCTGACAGTGTGTAACATACCTGTCTGGATCTGGAAGGTATTACTGGGTGAGCTCTGACAGTGTGTAACGTACCTGTCTGGATCTGGAAGGTATTACTGGGTGAGCTCTGACAGTGTGTAACGTACCTGTCTGGATCTGGAAGGTATTACTGGGTGAGCTCTGACAGTGTGTAACGTACCTGTCTTGATCTGGAAGGTATTACTGGGTGAGCTCTGACAGTGTGTAACGTACCTGTCTGGATCTGGAAGGTATTACTGGGTGAGCTCTGACAGTGTGTAACGTACCTGTCTCGATCTGGAAGGTATTACTGGGTGAGCTCTGACAGTGTGTGTTGACAGCAGTCACATGGAAGGTGTACTGGGTTCCGCAGGCCAGGTCAGGCACATTACAGGCAGTAGAATAAGAAGTGCAGGTGGAGTTAACACCTCCGCCGCCGTTGGCCAGGACTGTGTATGTCTGAGCCCCGGTGGAGGCATCCCAAGACACCCAGACAGAGTTAGAAATACAGTCCAGACTACCTTTAGCATTCTGGGGGACACATGGAGCTGTGGAAGGGGAGGAAAAAAAGGTTTTTATGGTACTGTTCTACTGTTTGTTCTACCGTTTGTTCTACTGTTTGTTCTACTGTTCTACTTCCATGGAGAAAAGGGAAAACCACACACAGAAAAAGGAGTGTTTCTTTTCGTTCGGTTCTGGTCTGCACAGCAGGTGCGGATGGAATAATCTCGTTCCTCCTGGAGACAGTGTGTGTAACACTCCCCTATGAATGCAGTGTGTGTGTAACACTCCCCTATGAATGCAATGTGTGTGTGTAACACTCCCCTATGAATGCAATGTGTGTGTGTAACACTCCCCTATGAATGCAATGTGTGTAACACTCCCCTATGAATGCAATGTGTGTAACACTCCCCTATGAATGCAATGTGTGTAACACTCCCCTATGAATGCAATGTGTGTAACACTCCCCTATGAATGCAATGTGTGTGTAACACTCCCCTATGAATGCAGTGTGTGTGTAACACTCCCCTATGAATGCAGTGTGTGTGTGTAACACTCCCCTATGAATGCAATGTGTGTGTAACACTCCCCTATGAATGCAATGTGTGTGTAACACTCCCTATGAATGCAGTGTGTGTGTGTGTGTGTGTAACACTCCCTATGAATGCAGTGTGTGTGTGTGTAACACTCCCCTATGAATGCAGTGTGTGTCTAATGTGTAATGTGTGTGTGTATGAATGCAATGTGTGTGTGTAACACTCCCCTACGAATGCAGTGTGTGTGTAACACTCCCCTATGAATGCAGTGTGTGTGTAACACTCCCTATGAATGCAGTGTGTGTAACACTCCCCTATGAATGCAGTGTGTGTGTGTAACACTCCCCTATGAATGCAGTGTGTGTGTGTAACACTCCCCTATGAATGCAGTGTGTGTGTGTAACACTCCCCTATGAATGCAGTGTGTGTGTGTAACACTCCCTATGAATGCAGTGTGTGTGTGTGTGTGTGTAACACTCCCTATGAATGCAGTGTGTGTGTGTGTAACACTCCCCTATGAATGCAGTGTGTGTCTAACACTCCCAATGAATGCAGTGTGGGGTTCACCTGTGTTCTGGTCTTACCTGAGGACACCGCTACGGCACCACTGACTTTGCTCTTACAGCCACCTCTGATGGAGGTAACCGTGACGCTGTAGAGGTGTCCACATGGAAGGTTCTCAATGGAACACCCGGTTCTTATTGGATGACCCCTGGAGTCACATGACAGGTCGGGGGAGCCGCTGGTCACAGCCGTCACATGGAAGGATTCGGCGTTAGGGTTGGCGGACCATGTGACCTTCATGGAGCCGGCGGCACACTGTACATCCACAGCCACGTCCTGGGAAGGACAGGGAGCTGCGAGGAGAGACAGAGGAGGCTAGTGATAATCACAGGAAGTTTCTAAGCCTATAGTGGTGTCACATTTGTTTCTGCATCAAGGCAGAGCTGCCCACCGAACAAGATTGAATAATTCGAACTCCAATCTGCTATACTGTAGAAGTCAATTCTCCCTTTACCTGTCCTGACTTGTGCCGTGTCGCTGTCTACGCTGCTGCAGGTGTCGTCTTCGGAGACCACAGTGACGTTGTAGGTCTGTCCACACTGCAGTCCGCTCAGATCACAGTGTGTCTGACTGTTGTTACACATCGTCTGGTGACCTCCATCTGTTGTGCCAACAGCCTGGTACAACACCGCGCCGCTGGCCCGCTCCCATGTCACCGCTGCAGAGTTAGAGAGGCACTGGAGGGATGCCTGCACGTTGGTGGGGTTACAGGGGACTGAAAAGAGACAGGGAGGAGAGAGAGAATGGAAGAACATTTTAATTGTCTCTGCATTCTGATGTACTCTTATGTATTGTGGCATCTTTTGGTTAATGGAGACTGATAGTTCAATCAATCAATAACCTACCAGACTGCAGGGTCAGGTATGCATTGCTGTTGTCACAACTCCCGTCCTGGGCTGTGACGGTTAGGTTGTACTGTTGGCCACAGTGCATGTTGGGTAGTCTGCAGCTGGTGGCGTTGCTGTCACACTGGGTCCGGTGTCCGTCAGGGCTGACCGCACGCACCAGGTAGGAAGACACAAGCTCCCTCTGTTCCCATGACACCAGTCCAGCGTTGCTTCCGCACTCCATCTGAGCACTGACATTCTGGGGCTCACAGAGTACTGCACACAGAGAAACCCTTAGAGGTTAGAAAGGAATCTACTGCAGAAAACATACCCAGTTAGAGGGGAAAATAGGACTCTGGAAATACTGGGGCCAGCTGCAATAATCTGTGGTGTGTGACGACCCAGACGAAACCCTAACAATGGCAGCTTGCTGCCCAAACATTGCCCAAACGTTGCTCAAACATTCAATCAATTGCATTGAAGCTGAGTGTCTGGCTACATGAAGTTACCCACCAGTAGGTGTGTGTAGCTGTTCTCTATTATAATGAATCTACCTGTGTCCAGGTACACTAAATGGTACATGTAGGGTGACGACCTTACATGTGTTGAGTTGTACGGCGCTGCTGTCTGCGCTGTTACACACATCGTCAGAGGCTTGAACGGTGATGCTGTAGGACAGGCCACATAGCAGCTCAGGGAACTGGCAAGAGGTGTCACTGCTGTTGCATGACGATGCGTAGCCACCGTTGCCCTGGGCAACAGCTGTGTAGGAGGTGGCACCGTTGCTAGGCTTCCAAGATACGGACACAGAGCCAGAGTCACAGTCCATATTGGCCTCCAACTGCTCAGGTACACAGGGCACTGAGAGAGAAGGAGAGAGAGTACACAGTTACATACACCGTGACAGTTACATCCACCGTGCACAGGTACATCCACCATTCACATACAGTACGTACTGTATACAGTATAAACACACGGTTGGAATGAGAGGGTGACAGGTCACAGGAGAGGGTGTGTTATCGTCAGGGGCAGGACTAACCTGTCTGCATCTGTATGATGGCACTCTCTGATACGTTGCACTCGTTGCTTACGGCGTTGACACTGATGTTGTAGGTGGAGCCGCAGACGAGGTCCGATATGGAACAGACGTTTCCATCGGTCTCGCAGCCGGTCACGTCTCCCTCCATGCTCATAGCCTGGACGGTGTAGGAGTCTACTCCACTGCTGGTCTCCCACTCAACACGGGCTGAGTTAGCTAAACAGTTAAGCTGCGATACAACAGCCTGGGGAGGACAGGGGACTGGGAAGGGGGAGGAGGAGAGAGAGACCAATATTCACATTGCTAACATTAACTTTTATGATGCGTTCACTTGAAATGAGAACTGTATGAATGTTACTGCTAACAATAGCATTAATATACTAATCTTTTTCAACTCGATGCTGATGAGTTATTACGGTATGCTGGATCAGTGATATCTCTCGCATAATTGTCTCCTTCTGGCATCTGCATTATATAATGGTAGTTGTTGTGTCTAGCATAGTTAACTCACCTGATGACACTTTCACGCTGGTGCTCTGGAAGCTGTCACACTGGCCATCAGATGCCCTCAAGGTGACAGTGTATGTCTGTCCACAGGCTAGCTCCATAAGTTTACAGTTGGTGTGGTTTGTGTTGCAGGTGGCTGTCTGTCCGTCCCCGGACTGAGCCGTGGCGGTGTAGGACACAGTTCCCCCAGCATAGGCCCACTCCAGCAGAGCTGAGTCTGTGTAGCAGTCCAGGAGAACCCCAGTGATCTCAGGGGTACAGGGGACTGCAGGGGAGAGGAGCGTCGTATGAGTGGGAAAGTGATACAGGGAGAATAGTACATTGGTAGACACTAGAGCGTGGAAGACCCACCGTAAATGAGATAATTATATATAAGGTGTTTGGGTGAAACTAAAGGTGAGATCATCGGCCGGAACTTCTACAGTATCAACCTGGGCTGTTTGACCTGTTGAGTACAGTTAGACCTACTATGTGCTCTGTGTTCTGACTGTGTATGCAGTGTACAGGTACTACCTGGTGTGTACAGTATCTCACCTGTCTGGAACTCTGCCATGTGGCTGGGCAGGCTGGAGCAGCGCTCATTCACCGCCACCACCTGCACGGTGTAGGGCACTCCGCAGATCAGGTTGGCCAGGATGCATTGTGGGTCAGTGCTCTCGCAGGAGGAGAGGGCGCCGTGGGGGCTCTGAGCCACAGCTCTGTAGGACAGCGCGCCCTGGGTGGGGCTCCAGGTCACTGCGGCTGTGTTGTCAGAACAGTCCATAACGGCCACAACATGGGTAGGGACACAGGGAACTGTGGAGAGGGACCGAGAAGGGTTAATCTTTTGAGAGGGAACATATGTGTTTTGGTAGCCTTTGGATGTGGATTCAGAGACCTCTGTACCCTGCCTGGTCTCTGGTCCATATGTGGCATGTTTATTTCTATCACGGTTTAGCATGGTCTCTTAGTTTGTTAGTGGTGCAAGGACCTCTCTTCTGCTAGTCTGGTCTCTCTCTCTTGTGTTGAAGTGTCCGGTGGTCTGTCTCACCTGTGGTCAGGGTGTTGATGACACTGTGGTCGGAGTGACAATGTTGGTTGGATGCGGTGACGGTAACGGTATAGTTCTGGCCACAGCGCAGGTCGGGCATGCCGCACTGGAAGCTGGACGACATGCAACTCTTTGATTGGCCGTCCTCGTGTTCTACCGTGGCGGTGTAGTACTCGGCTCCGCCGTCGGACACTGCCCACGTTACCATGGCGATGTTGGAGAGACAGTCCATCGTGCTAGAGATGGAGGTGGGATTGCAGGGCTCTGAAGGAGGGAAGATGAAAAGAATATGAGTTATGCACAGATTACATTTTTTAAGGCATACAGGTGTGCTTGGTGAAAGTGGACATGTTTGTTTAGCAAGTTGACATTTATTGGGATAAATATTGTTCTGGAGGCAGAGCTGAGCAGTTTCCGCTTGATGGGCCAGCCACAAAGTCAAAATTGGCCAAAATGTGCTTTTTGTTCTTAATTTATGGTTAGGCATAAGGTTAGCTGTGTGGTTAGGGTTAAGTTTAGGGTTAGGTTTATGACTTTGTGGCTAGGCCTGCTTGTGACCACCCTGCAAAGCTGCTTCCAGGACAAGATTCATCCCAATAAATGGCAACCTGCGTTTGTTTATGGTTACATTGGTGTGCTTAATAACAGTGTAGCACCTGTCACAGTACCTGTCTGTAACTAATTGTTCTACACAGTGTCTGTGAGTGTATGTATGACATCTGTGTCGTGCAGGTGGGCTGGGTGTGATTGTCTGGACCTGTCCTGAGTGTTGCAGAGGGGAGGGTGTGATGTTATGTACCTGTCCTGAGTGTTGCAGGGGGGCTGAGTGTGATGTTATGTACCTGTCCTGAGTGTTGCAGGGGGGCTGAGTGTGATGTTATGTACCTGTCCTGAGTGTTGCAGGGGGGCTGAGTGTGATGTTATGTACCTGTCCTGAGTGTTGCAGGGGGGCTGAGTGTGATGTTATGTACCTGTCCTGAGTGTTGCAGGGGGGCTGAGTGTGATGTTATGTACCTGTCCTGAGTGTTGCAGGGGGGCTGAGTGTGATGTTATGTACCTGTCCTGAGTGTTGCAGGGGGGCTGAGTGTGATGTTATGTACCTGTCCTGAGTGTTGCAGGGGGGGTGGGTGTGATGTTATGTACCTGTCCTGAGTGTTGCAGGGGGGCTGAGTGTGATGTTATGTACCTGTCCTGAGTGTTGCAGGGGGAGAGGGTGCACTCCTGCACTCTGAATCCACTGCCTGGACAGACAGGTAGTACTCCTGACCACACTGGAACTCTGAGATGTAAGCGTTGGTGTCATTGGTGCTCAGCTCCACCTTGTGGCCGGCGTTGGTCTCTGCAGTCACCATGTAGAAGTCTGCACCGTGGCTCAGGTCCCAGGTCAGGGAGCCAACCCTCCTGCCACAGTCCAGAGTGGGCACCAGGTTCTGGGGCACGCAGGGAGCTGTGGAAGATAACAAAACAAGTCAGTTAAACACCAACAGGATGAATATTTGGGCAATGGGGGAGACGTGGGTAACTGTGGTGGCTAAAATTGTGCCACAGAGAAGAGGTAACTGGTACAATGGTATGACTGAGTAGGTGTGTGTCGTGCCTACCTGTGCGTACGGTGGTGCTGTTGCTAGGGGAGCTGCTGCACAGGTAGTCGTTGGAGATGACGTGGACGGTGTAGAGGTCTCCACAGTGCAGGTCCTCCCAGGTGCAGCTGGTAGAGTTGGTGGTGCACATATGGGTATGGCCGTCTGTTCCGACAGCGACAGCGGTGTAGGACTCCGCCCCTTCGCTCTCGGCCCAGCTCACTGAGCCCAGGCTGTTCTCACACACAGTGTAGCTCTCCACATGCTGGGGCACACAGGGGGCTGGGGACAGAAACACAACGCTACACTCATATAGACTTGTGTGAGTGTAATATTTACTGTTCACTTTTTATTGTTTATTTCACTTTTGTTTATCCATTCCACTTCACTTGCTTTGGCAATGTAAACATATGTTTACCATGCCAATAAAGTCCCTTGACTACCTTGACTGGCCCTAGACAACATACTGTCATAGCTGGAGGAGGAGACAGGGTATGTAAACAGATGCAAAGTCTTTGTTTGGATTTGTTTTGGCATGAATGTGCTTCCATAATCAAGACCCACACATGGAGACACAGAATTGAGCTGTGCACCTGCACGGACATAGGCTAGATCTAGATCATGAGATACATAGCATGATAGTAGATCATACGTAGCCTGCTTTACTTAACACTAAACATAAGGAGTGTATTTCTGTGAAGTAATTTAATATCTCCACGTACCAGTCCTGAACTTTGCAGCATCACTGATTGGACTATCACAACTTTCGTCCTGGCCAATCACAGTGAAGCTGTAGGTCTGTCCGCAGGGCAGCTCCGCCTCCAGGCTGCTTTCATTGGTCTGGAACGCTGTCATGTATCCCAGGTCTCCCATGGCCGTCACCATGTAGACCACCGCCCCCTCGGCCTCGGCCCACGCCACAACCACCATTGTCTCACTGTCACATGACCCTGTAGCTGTCACCTGGTCTGGCTGGCAAGGTTCTATGCAGGTAAAAGGGAAAGGTTGGGTTGGTGACTTTATTGAATTGAATTTTGAATTGTTGATAGCATGAAGAATATTGCTACATAAATGTATGTACATTTTGTTGTTTGATCATAGAATTGTCAGTGCTGGGAGGGGCGTAATTGATCAAACGTACACAGAATTGTGCAACATAAGGCACATGCAAGAGGGACATGACAACAGTGAGAGATTGTAGGGGATTGACAGGTAGATTGACATGGAAGGACCAGGAGAAAAAGTATTACCTGTCTTGATCTCGACAGTGTTGCTGAGTTCACTCTGACACAGGCTGCTGTGGGCGGTCACAGTGAAGCTGTAGGTCTCCCCACAGTACAGAGCAGGGAACTGGCAGCTAGAGCTGCTAGTGTTGCAGGACCCAGTAGATCCTCCAGCCCTGGAGGTGGCGCTAGCAACATAGAACTGCAGCCCTTCTCTCTGCTCCCAGGACAAGGTGGCAGTGTGGGTCCCACACTGCAGGTCCACTCCCACATGCAGGGGGACACAGGGACCTAAGGGTCAGAGGTCAAATTGAGTCAGTATACAGCCCATGTGAGAGTTTGTACAGTAGGGTACCTTATTGTACATTACCTTACAGGCATTACAGGGCACTAAAGACCTGCACCGCAGTACAGGTTTCTATGACACACTAGCGCTAGTAGATACTAGAGCACTGTGTTGCACATGCATCCAACAATAGTTATGACACTTCTGTGACACAGCCAAACTATTTAGTGCCCACAGCTCTATTTCTTTAATTAACATTTTGGTCTTTTAGCAGACGCTCTTATCCAGAGTGATTTACAGTCAGTGCATTCAACCAATGTAGATAAACTACAACATATCAGTCATTGCAAGTAAAAACTAACTTTCCTCAATAATCTGCTATTTATAAATAGTGTTTGAGGCTCCTGTGTCCATGCTCTCTACTCACGTGTGCTGAAGCTGACCCCAGTCAGGGTCTCCACCTGGCAGTTCTGGTTGATGGCGGTCAGGGTGAGGTCGTAGTCCTCACCACAGGCCAGCTCGGGCATGTTGCAGTAGTTCTCCTCTGTGTGGCAGGAGGCCTGGTGCCCGTGGCTGCCCATAGCAGTGAGGATGTAGGACTGGGCTCCATTGCTCCAGCCCCAGGTCACCAGGGCCGTGGCGTTATCACAGTCAACCTCTGCCTCCATGCTGGCGGGGACACAGGGAGCTGGGGACGGAACGGAGGAACTCGTTAGTACTTTATCTTTTTTCTATTGTCTACTATATCCAGTGAATTTTCTTAATGGCAATTATACTGGGGCTTTATGTATCAAGTGTTTCAGAGTACTGATTTAAGATCAGTTTAGCGTTTTAGATCATAATATTGATTATATGGACATGAGGGACCTGATCCTAAATCAGCTCTCCTACTCTGAGATGCTTGAGACATTAAGTCCCTGAGCTCAGATTTGTTTCTGTACTCACTACTAAAGGAATGTTTCCTTGCTATGTTACTGACCTGAGGCCAGCAGAACAGTGGTAGAGTCGGTGCTATTAAGAGTGTCTCCCAGGGCTCTGACGCGTGCGTAGTAAACTGTGCCACAGTTCAGTCCCTCTACCCTACAGGAAGTGTGGTGTGCCAAGGTGTGGCAGGACAGAGAGTCTCCATTGCGTCCATTGAAGAATGCTATGTATCCCAATGCCCCAACGCTCATCTCCCAGGAAATCGCGCCTGTTCCAGTCTTGCAGTCAACACTTGTCTCCACGTTGTTGGGAGGACAGGGCTCTGAAACGCACGCAACAAGGGACACCATGGATAACGATGCAGATGGTATGGCTGCTTCGAAAAACTTCTAACTACTGTTTCAAATGAAAATATAATATGAAGATATGAGTGTATCCAGTAGCCACGGTGGTACAGTACATTATACTGGTCTATGTGTTGTTATAGCTGGGTAGGGTATTGTGGGAGGGCAATGATACATTATTATGTGCCGTGCATTGCTAGGTGAGAGGGACTCACCTGTCTTGAGGTTGATAGACTTGGACGTAGCCATGCCTTGGCAGATGTTGTTGTGTGCGGTGACGGTGACGGTGTACACCTGGCTACAGGCCATGTTGTAGAGGGCACAGTAGGTGTCACTGGTGTTGCAGCTAATAAGGTGACCCTCCTCCGTCACTGCCTCAGCGCTGTACAGGGTAGCACCCTGACTCACGTCCCACAACACCTGGCCTATGGTCAGGCTGTACTTAGCACTCAGGTGGAAAGGTACACAGGGCTCTGAGAACAGACAGGATAAGGTAGACTGGGAAGTGGGTAGGTCCCATCGCATGGATCTAATTGTAATATTATACCACATGTAGAAGGTTTAGTGTATCGGTAACTGCCCAAATAATGGAAACACTTGAGTAAATGAGGAATACAAAGTGTATTGAAAGCAGTCGCTTCCACACAGGTGTGGTTACTGAGTTAATTAAGCAATTAACATCCCATCATGCTTAGGGTCATGTAAAAAAATGCTGGCCAGCCCATTATTTTGGCTACCATGGCTATTCCCCCACAGGATGGCAATGCCCCCATCCACAGGGCATGAGTGGTCACTGAACGGTTTAATGAGCTTGAAAATGATGTGAACCATATGCCATGGCTGTCTCAGTCACCACATCTCAACCCAATTGAATACTTATGGGAGATTCTGGAGCGGTGCCTGAGACAGCGTTTTAGTGGTGAGCGGTTAGTGCTTTTTGAAGTAGTTTCGGTTTGATAATAAAAAAATGATCACGGATTTTGGTTTCAATGTTGTTTTTTTAACATTAAATGCACTATGTATTATGTGGGTTGAATTCTGTAACAACACTGAATAAAACAATAAAAGTGGCAGTAACTGCCCATTACTGCTTATCACTTAATAACCATCATTTATTGTTCTTTGGACACTGTGTTAACTAACCTCCACATGAGCTTCAATGTCATGCAACTCTCCTTCCGTGGCCTCCAACTGCTCTTAAATGCAAGTCAAACTAAATGCATGCTCTTCAACCGATCGCTGCCCACACCTGCCCTCCCGTCCAACATCACCATTCTGGACGGTTCTGACTTAGAATATGTGGACAACTACAAATACCTAGGTGTCTGGTTAGACTGTAAACTCTCCTTCCAGACTCACATTAAGCATCTCCAATCCAAAATTAAATCTAGAATCAGCTTTCTATTTCACAACAAAGCATCCTTCACTCATGCTGCTAAACATACTCTTGTAAAACTGACTATCCTACCGATTTTTGTCTTTGGCAATGTCATTTACAAAATAGTCTCCAACGCTACTCAGCAAATTGGTGCTCCTTTGCACCCCAGTATCTCTACTTGCACACTCATCTTGTGCACATCTATCAATCCAGTGTTTAATTGCTATATTGTAATTATTTCTCCACTATGGCCTATTTATTGCCTTACCTCCCTTATCCTACCTCATTTGCACACACTGTATATAGACTTTTTCTATTGTATTATTGACTGCATGTTTGTTTATTCCATGTGTAACTCTGTGTTGTTGTTTGTGTCGCACTGCTTTGCTTTATCTTGACCAGGTCGCAGTTGTAAATGAGAACTTGTTCTCAACTAGCCTACCTGGTTAAATAAATGTGAAATTTAAAAAAATCACATTACTTTAATAAAATATTTAAATGTTTGTGTATATTTGTTTTATTTGATGACTTCATTATTTAATTCCAAGTCATCTCATCTCTATAGAGCTGCTGCCTATGCTGTCTGACAAAATCACTATTTTAGTAGTTCTTCATAGTTCTTCAAAGTAAATAAGGCATACTTTTATGACTTCTGAATACCAACGATCAATCCCTTGCGAAACAACTGCTTTCTATCCCTCTCGATTATGTGTTCTTTCTCCTATCAGTCTCTGTATCTGCTCTGCATAGACCGAACAAGTGTAAGCAGACATGCAATGGATTATGGTCATTGTAGTTAATACCACATTTTCTAAGCTAAACTATGTAGAATATTACCCTGTTGAAAACTACAACTCTCTACTACATCGCACAGTTCAGGTTTGATCTGCACATTGAGCTCCGAAAAAAACAGAGCTAAGTGGAATTCAAATAATTGAACCGACATCGGTCAATTAGTTGTTTAAAAAACAAAAAATATCTAAAATGTCAGTTAATCACTCAGCACTACAGCGTTGTCCAGCACCATCAACCATCACCATCCCTCTAATAGAGTTCCAGACACATATAGAATCTATGCCATGGTGCATTGAAGTTGTTCTGGCTCGTGGTGGTCCAACGCCCTACTAAGACGCTTTATGTTGGTATTTCCTTTATTTTGTCAGTTACCGGTAAATATCATTACATTCTAAAGTATTTTTTTTGTCAGGGTGATATACAATAACATGGAGGAAGCATCAACTGACCAGTGACCAGTTGTCCTGTCATGGTAGCCATGCTACTGCAGCTCTCTCCCTGGGCCTGTACAGACACAGAGTAGCTCTCTCCGCAGGCCAGGCCTCCCAGCTCACAGAAGGTGTCGCTGGTCTCACAGGTGACGGCGTGGCCGGACAGGGTGGTGGCTGTAGCCACGTAGGACACAGTCCCGGCACTCATAGACCAGGACACCATGGCAACACGGGCCTCGCAGTCCATCACTGTCTCTATGTTACGAGGCGCACAGGGTGCTGGTGGAAGAGAGAGAAGGATAGAGGAAGAGAGTAGACTCAGAAATACAAGTTAGGTCAAATATAAGTCATATAGGTTCAGTTTTTCAGTTTTTCAATGCTTTGCCTATAACATTGATGTAAATGGTGAACAAAACAGGCCCTGAAATGGATATTCAGGAAAATGGATGTTTGAGTGCAGACTGACAGACTGACCTAAGTATAGTTCCCTCTATATAGAGGGAATGTGTGTGAGACTTCCTTATCCCTTCCTACCTGTGTGGGTGTCGGTGACATCAGTAGATGGGCTGCTGCATGATCCGTCGGAGGCAGCTACAGTGACATGGTAGATCTGACCACAGCTGAGTGTGGTGACGTTACAGGAGGCTGCTCCACTCAGGGCTTGACAGGTGGTAGAGCTTCCGTTGCTGTCCTGCAGGGTGGCTAGGTAGGAGTCAGCCCCCGAGCTCTTAGACCACGACACGTACATGGCGTTGGCAGCACAGTCCATCACAGTGGACACAGTGGCAGGAATGCAGGGTGCTGAAGGGGTAGAGGGATAGACAGGGACATGTTTGGGTTTAGGGTGATACGTCAGGGCTTAGTGTGCGGTGTACTTTGCAGTGTATGCGTGTTAAATGAGTGTTCACCATTGGGCAGGATTTTTTTACATTGCTGTGAGTGTTTATGAATATCTACAGTTGAAGTCGGAAGTTTACATACACCTTAGCCAAATACATTTAAACTCAGTTTTTCACAATTCCTGACATTTAATCCTAGTAAAAATCCCCTGTCTTAGGTCAGTTAGGATCACCACTTTATTAAGAATGTGAAATGTCAGAATAATAGTAGAGCGAATTATTTATTTCAGCTTTTTTTTCTTTCATCACATTCCCAGTGGGTCAGAAATTTACATACACTCAATTAGTATTTGGTGGCATTGCCTTTAAATTGTTTAACTTGGGTCAAACATTTCGGGTAGCCTGCCACAAGCTTCCCACAATAAGTGAATTTTGGCCCATTCCTCCTGACAGAGCTGGTGTAACTGAGTCAGGTTTGTAGGCCTCCTTGCTCGCACACGCTTTTTAAGTTCTGCCCACAAATTTTCTATAGTATTGAGGTAAGGGCTTAATGATGGCCACTACAATACCTTGACTTTGTTGTCCTTAAGCCATTTTGCCACAACTTTGGAAGTATGCTTGGGGTCATTGTCCATTTGGAAGACCCATTTGCGACCAAGCACCCCCACAAAATGATGCTGCCACCCCCGTGCTTCACGGTTGGGATGGTGTTCTTCGGCTTGCAAGCCTCCCCGTTTTCCCTCCAAACATAACGATGGTCATTATGGCCAAAAAGTTATATTTTGTTTCATCGGACCAGAGGACATTTCTCCAAAAAGTACGATCTATGTCCCCATGTGCAGACGCAAACCGTACTGTGGCGGTTTTGGAGCAGTGGCTCCTTCCTTGCTGAGCGGCCTTTCAGGTTATGTCGATATAGGATTAGTTTTACTGTGGATATAGATACTTTTGTACCTGTTTCCTCCAGCATCTTCACAAGGTCCTTTGCTGTTGTTCTGGGATTGAGTTGTATTTTTCGCACCAAAGTACATTTATCTCAAGGAGACCAAACGCGTCTCCTTCCTGAGCGGTATGACGGCTGCGTGGTCCCATGATGTTTATACTTGGGTACTATTGTTTGTACAGATGAACGTGGTACCTTCAGGCGTTTGGAAATTGCTCCCAAGGATGAACCAGACTTGTGGAGGTCTACAATTTTTTTTCTGAGGTCTTGGCTGATTTCTTTTGATTTTCCCATGATGTCAAGCAAAGAGGCACTGAGTTTGAAGGTAGGCCTTGAAATACATCCACAGGTACACCTCCAATTGACTCAAATTATGTCAAGTAGCCTATCAGAAGCTTCTAAAGCCATAATGGAATTTTCTGGAATTTTCCAAACTGTTTATAGGCACAGTGAACTTAGTGTATGTAAACTTCTGACCGACTGGAATTGTAATACAGTGAATTATAAATGTAATAATGTGTCTGTAAACAATTATTGGAAAAATTACTTGTGTCATGCACAAAGTAGATGTCCTAACCGACTTGCCAAAACTATAGTTTGTTAACAAGAAATTTGTGGAGTGGTTGAAAAACTAGTTTTAATGACCCCAACCTAAGTGTATGTAAACTTCTGACTTCAACTGTCTGCTTATAAAGTGTCTCTACATTTTCCCATATGTGTGTTGTGAGCTCACCTGTCTTGAGCTCCACAGTGTCACTCACAAGGCTGGTACAGTCACTGTCTCGTGCCACCATGGTGGCGGTGTAGTGCTGGCCGCAGTGCAGGCCGGTGAGATCACAGCGGGTCTCATGCGACATGCATCCTGCAACGTGTCCGTCAGTTCCGGTAGCCTCTACAGAGTAGAGCTGACCTCCACGGCGGGTGTTCCACATCATATTGGCCACATTACTGCTGCAGCTCACACTGGCCTGCAGACGCTGGGGTGTGCAGGGTACTGTGGGGAAGAATAGAACTAAAGTCACTTTCATTCAGCAACACTGTAAAGCCATGACTGAGAGATGTTTATAATGGGATCTGACCTATGGCTTTTGGTGAAGTGTTGAGTACCCATACTACTTCTTAATATGTACTCTGTCTGTGTCAGATATGTAACTGTTGTGACTACAAAATTATGTTCTAATAGCGCTGACAGTGGAGTGGCTAAATATTTTAGGAGGTGTGTTGTCTGTGTTTAATATGTGTGAGATAGATGGACTGGTCCTCAGTTAGTAGGTGTTTTGTCAAGGTCCTCAGTTAGTAGGTGTTTTGTCAAGGTCCTCAGTTAGTAGGTGTTTTGTCAAGGTCCTCAGTTAGTAGGTGTTTTGTCAAGGTCCTCAGTTAGTAGGTGTTTTGTCAAGGTCCTCAGTTAGTAGGTGTTTTGTCAAGGTCCTCAGTTAGTAGGTGTTTTGTCAAGGTCCTCAGTTAGTAGGTGTTTTGTCAAGGTCCTCAGTTAGTAGGTGTTTTGTCAAGGTCCTCAGTTAGTAGGTGTTTTGTCAAGGTCCTCAGTTAGTAGGTGTTTTGTCAAGGTCCTCACAAGGATAGAAACGTGTGTGTACCTGTTCTGACAATAGTCCCCATGCTCTCGGAGGTGTTACAGGTGCGTCCCTCAGCGGTTACCGCCAGGACGTACATCTCTCCGCAGGGCAGCTGTGTGATGTCACATCCTGTGCCATCGGTGGTGCAGAAGGTGGTCTCTCCGTCTGTGCGCTCCAGGGTGGCCGTGTACATCAGAGCTCCCGCGCTGGGGGTCCAGGACACACTCACCGTATGGTTCTCACAACCCACCTTGGTCTGCGTGTCTTGGGGAGGGCAAGGGGCTGAGGGGGATGGGGGACAGAGGTTCAGTGAGGTGCACATACAGTTCACAGGTGGTACAACCAAACACTGTGAAAAATGACTAAATGCCAACCAAATATAAATGTCACTAGGACAATATACTGCTAAATATACATTTCAGCTACTTCAATATAAATGTTAACAACCCTCATGCATTAAGTACGTCAGTCTCTCACCTGTCTCGGACACCACAGCGTTGCTAGGTGCGCTGGAGCACTGTTGGTCTAAGGCGGTGAGGGTAAAGTTAAAGTGAAGTCCACAGTGCAGGTCTGGCACAGCGCACGTGTTACTGTCGGTTGAGTTACACTCAAACGTCTGCCCCTGGCTGTCAGTCGCCACGACAACGTAAAGCTCGGCCCCCGCTGACTCCTCCCATACCACCCAGGCGGAATCTGATAGACACTCCATCTCTACCTCGGTGAGGCGGGGTACGCAGGGCGCTAGAAGGAGAGAGAGAGCAGTGTGTCTGTGTGTGTGTCGGGTTCATGAGTATTTATGCAGATTTACAGAAATGTCACTGACATGTAATTACAGACATCTAACTGATTGACTAATTGATTGATTGATCCCTACCTGTCTTGACCAGCTGAGACGGTGTGTTGACACCGACACAGCCGCCATGTGACGGGGTGACAGTCACATTGTACTCTGTGCCACATGACAGGGTGCTGAGGTCACAGCCCATTCCCGTGACGTTGCAGGTATAGTGCTGACCACTGGGACATTCAGCAGTAACTGTGTACAGCACCTCGGCAACGCTGTTGTCCCAGGTTACTGTGACAACGTTGGTGGCACAGTCCACGATGGCACTGACTGCATCTGGAGGGCAGGGAGCTGAGAGGGGGTAGAATAGAACAGGAGAGAAGAGAAGAGGAGAAGAGAAGATAAAAAAAGAGAAGAGAGGCAGATACACCATATATACAAAGGTATGCGGACACCGCTTCAAATTAGTGGATTTGGCTATTTCAGCCACACCCTTGCTGACAGGTGTCTAAATCAAGCACACAGTCATGCAATCTCCATAGACAAACATTGGCAGTAGAATGGCCTTACTGATGAGCTCAGTGACTTTCAACATGGCACCGTCATAGGATGCCACCTTTCCAACAAGTCAGTTCGTCAAATTTCTGCCCTCCTAGAGCTGCCCCGGTCAACTGTAAGTGCTGTTATTGTGAAGTGGAAACGTCTAGGAGCAACAACGGCTCAGCCGCAAAATGGTAGGCCACACAAGCTCACAGAACGGGACCGCCGAGTGCTGAAGCACATAGCGCGTAAAAATTGTCTGTCCTCGGTTGCAACACTCACTACCGAGTTCCAAACTGCCTCCGGAAGCAACATCAGTACAATAACTGTTCGTCGGGAGCTTAGTGAAATGGGTTTCCATGGCCGAGCAGCCACACTCAAGCCTAAGATCACCTTGCGCAATGCCAAGCGTCAGCTGGAGGGGTGTTAAGCTCGCCACAATTGGACTATGGAGCAGTGGAAACGAATTCTCTGGAGTGATGAGTTACGGCTTCACCATCTGGCAGTCCGACGGACAAATCTGTGTTTGGAGGATGCCAGGAGAACGCTACCTGCCCGAATGCATAGTGCCAACTGCAAAGTTTGGTGGAGGAGAAATAATGGTCTGGGGCTATTTTTCATGGTTTGGGCTAGGCCCCTTAGTTCCAGTGAAGGGAAATCTTAGCGCTGCAATGCATACAATGACATTCTAGACGATTCTGTGCTTCCAACTAAGTGGCAACAGTTTGGGGCCCTATCCTGTTTCAGCATGACAATGCCACCGTGCACAAAGCGAGGTCCATACAGAAATGGTTTGTTGAGATCGGTATGGAAGAACTTGACTGGCCTGCACAAAGCCCCGAACCCCATCGAAGACCTTCGGGATGAATTGGAACGCTGACTGCGAGCCTAGCCTAATCGTCCAACATCAGTGCCCGACTTTACTAATGCTCTTGTGGCTGAATGGAAGCAAATCCCTGCAGCAATGTTCCAACATCTAGTGGAAAGCCTTCCCAGAAGAGTAGAGACTGTTATAGCAGCAAAGGGGGGACCAACGCAATATTAATGCCCATGATTTTGGAATGAGATGTTCGACGAGCAGGTGTCCACATACTTTTAGTCATAGTGAAGAAGGATTATTTTAAGTACTTTATAATGTATCTCAAGGAAATACCAATTTCTCTAGTAGTCATCAATATATCCCTGAATGCCACTATTTCTATGTATGGCCAATAAGTATTGACCATGGTGTGTTTCAGTAGATGTGAGTCCTACCTGCTGTGACCTGCTGTGCGGGGCTGTAGGAGCTGTTGCACACATCGTCGTGAGCCACCACCACAACACTGTAGGTCAGACCGCACTGCATTCTGGAAACCATGCAGGTGGTCACATTCGTGTCACACACGGTCAGCAAACTCTCGCTGCTTGTCAGTTCGGCGTGGTAGTGGTTGGGGGTGTAGCCGCTCTGTTGCCAGGTGATAGTGAGGACACCTGATAAGCAGTCCAGGGCATTCTGCACGTCCGTGGGAACACAGGGAGCTGGGAGGAGAGAGAGGAGGGTCAGAGGTCAGAGAGGGGGATCACCAAAGAGTTTGTCTAATGAATTGTATGTTGAATCCAAAGTTTATTTTAAAGAGCTCTCTCTGTTTCAATAGTATAGCTATCTTATGATGTGTTCTTAACCGTAAATAGGACAGTAACAAGTGGTGGGGTTTTTCTATCCCAAGACCTAGTCCCAGTCTTCAGAAAAACACATACCAGTATTGACAATGTAGATGTTGCTTTTGGCTCCTACACAGCTGTTATCCACTCCGGCAGCGTAGACCTTGTACTCCTGTCCACACAACAGTCCTGAGATATCACATGCTGTTGTGCTGGTGTTACATGACAACCAGTGGCCCTCGTTGCTCACGGCGATAGCCGTGTAGGAGACGGAACCCTGGGATGCCGCCCAGGAGACAGAGATGTTGTCAGAGCTGCAAGAGGACTGAACGCTGAGGGCCGTAGGGGGGCAGGGCGCTGAGGAGAGCGGGGAGACGAGGATTAGTCAGTATGGTGTGTGTGAAGGATTTCACGGTCTGAGTTTAGGGGTGTAGTTTGCCAGGCCTTTGTGTGCGATTGAGTTGGTCTTTGGATGTACAGTATTGGGTTTTGCATGTACACTACCGTTCAAAAGTTTGGGGTCAGTTAGAAATTAAAATAACATAACATTTATCAGAAATATAGTGTAGACATTGTTACTGTTGTAAATTACTATTGTAGCTGGAAACGGCAGATTTTTTATGAAATATCTATACATAGGCGTAGAGGCCCATTATCAGCATCCATCACTCCTTTGTTCCAGTGGCACGTTTTGTTAGCTAATCAAAGTTTATCATTTTAAAAAGCTAATTGATCATTAGAAAACCCTTTTGCAATTATGTTAGCACAGCTGAAAAGTGTTGTGCTAATTAAAGAAGCAATAAAACTGGCCTTCTTTAGACTAGTTGAGTATCTGGAGCATCATCATGTGTGGGTTCGATTACAGGCTCAAACTTTTTTTTGATATACTCACAGGACCATTATTATCATGTTTTAACTACTTCTATATAAATGGTAGATTATCAGACACGCAACAAGAAGGTTTGATATCATTATTACTGAAACAGGACCCAAGTGGTATATATAAAGATCCAGTCCATTAAAACAATTGGATACCTCTTACACTACAGTGTTGTGATGCAAAAATCCTAAGGAAATGCTTGGCGCATAGAATTAAAAAGGTATTGTCAGATATTTTTCATCCTAATCAGACAGGTGTTTTACATGGATGATACATTGAAGATAATATAAGACAAGTTGTAACGGCAGCCTTCCCTCTCTTCACGAGAAGAGAGAGTGTAGCAAGGATCGGACCAACCCGCAGCGTAGCCAGTGCTCAACATGTTTAATACGAACGATAAACGTGAACACTTAACAAATACAAAATAATAAATGTGGCAAACCGAAACAGCGCTATCTGGTGCAGAGAAAACACAGAGACAGGAAACAACCACCCACAAATCCCCAACACAAAACAAGTCACCTATATATGATTCTCAATCAGGGACAACGATTGACAGCTGCCTCTGATTGAGAACCATATTAGGCCGAACACAGAAACAGACAAACTAGACACACAACATAGAATGCCCACCCAGCTCACATCCTGACCAACACTAAAACAAGCAAAACACATAAGAACTATGGTCAGGACGTGACACAAGTACTGGAAACAATAGAATACTATGAAATATCGGGGACACCAGGCCTGGTTTTCATAGCTGATTTTGAAATGGCTTTTGATAAAATACGACTGGAGTTTATATATAAATGCCTAGAATATTTACATTTTGGGGAATCTCTTATAAAATGGGTTAAAGTTATGCATAGTAACACCTAGGTGTAAAAATAGTAAATAATGGCTACATCTCAGAAAGTTTTAAACTGTCTAGAGGAGTTAAACAAGGTTGTCCACTATCGGCATATCTATTTATTATTGCCTTCGAAATGTTAGCTGTTAAAATTAGATCCAACAATAATATTAAGGGATTAGAACTCTGTGGCTTAAATACAGGTGTCATTGTAGGTGTGTGTATATGTTTGACTTGGTACTGTAGGTGTGTGTAGATGTTTGACTTGGTACTGTAGGTGTGTGTAGATGTTTGACTGGTTATGTAGGTGTGTGTAGATGTTTGACTGGTACTGTAGGTGTGTGTAGATGTTTGACTGGTACTGTAGGTGTGTGTGTAGATGTTTGACTGGTACTGTAGGTGTGTGTAGATGTTTGACTGGTACTGTAGGTGTGTGTAGATGTTTGACTTGGTACTGTAGGTGTGTGTAGATGTTTGACTTGGTATTGTAGGTGTGTGTAGATGTTTGACTTGGTATTGTAGGTGTGTGTAGATGTTTAACTTGGTACTGTAGGTGTGTGTAGATGTTTGACTGGTACTGTAGATGTGTGTAGATGTTTGACTGGTACTGTAGATGTGTGTAGATGTTTGACTTGGTATTGTAGGTGTGTGTGTATGTTTGACTGGTACTGTAGGTGTGTGTGTATGTTTGACTGGTACTGTAGGTGTGTGTGTATGTTTGACTGGTACTGTAGGTGTGTGTAGATGTTTGACTTGGTACTGTAGGTGTGTGTAGATGTTTGACTGGTACTGTAGGTGTGTGTGTAGATGTTTGACTTGGTATTGTAGGTGTGTGTGTATGTTTGACTGGTACTGTAGGTGTGTGTGTATGTTTGACTGGTACTGTAGATGTGTGTAGATGTTTGACTTGGTATTGTAGGTGTGTGTGTATGTTTGACTGGTACTGTAGGTGTGTGTGTATGTTTGACTGGTACTGTAGGTGTGTGTAGATGTTTGACTGGTTATGTAGGTGTGTGTAGATGTTTAACTTGGTACTGTAGGTGTGTGTAGATGTTTGACTGGTTATGTAGGTGTGTGTAGATGTTTGACTGGGTATATAGGTGTGTGTAGATGTTTGACTGGTTATGTAGGTGTGTGTAGATGTTTAACTTGGTACTGTAGATGTGTGTAGATGTTTGACTGGTACTGTAGGTGTGTGTAGATGTTCGACTGGTTATGTAGGTGTGTGTAGATGTTTGACTGGTTATGTAGGTGTGTGTAGATGTTTAACTTGGTACTGTAGGTGTGTGTAGATGTTTGACTGGTACTGTAGGTGTGTGTAGATGTTCGACTGGTTATGTAGGTGTGTGTAGATGTTCGACTGGTTATGTAGGTGTGTGTGTAGATGTTTAACTGGTACTGTAGGTGTGTGTAGATGTTTGACTTGGTACTGTAGGTGTGTGTAGATGTTTGACTGGTACTGTAGGTGTGTGTAGATGTTTGACTTGTTATGTAGGTGTGTGTAGATGTTTAACTTGGTACTGTAGGTGTGTGTAGATGTTTGACTGGTACTGTAGGTGTGTGTAGATGTTCGACTGGTTATGTAGGTGTGTGTAGATGTTTGACTGGTTATGTAGGTGTGTGTGTAGATGTTTAACTGGTACTGTAGGTGTGTGTAGATGTTCGACTGGTTATGTAGGTGTGTGTAGATGTTTGACTGGTTATGTAGGTGTGTGTGTAGATGTTTAACTGGTACTGTAGGTGTGTGTAGATGTTCGACTGGTTATGTAGGTGTGTGTAGATGTTTGACTGGTTATGTAGGTGTGTGTAGATGTTTAACTTGGTACTGTAGGTGTGTGTAGATGTTTGACTGGTTATGTAGGTGTGTGTAGATGTTTGACTGGTTATGTAGGTGTGTGTAGATGTTTAACTTGGTACTGTAGGTGTGTGTAGATGTTTGACTGGTTATGTAGGTGTGTGTAGATGTTTGACTGGTTATGTAGGTGTGTGTGTAGATGTTTGACTGGTTATGTAGGTGTGTGTGTAGATGTTTAACTTGGTACTGTAGGTGTGTGTAGATGTTTGACTGGTTATGTAGGTGTGTGTAGATGTTTGACTGGTTATGTAGGTGTGTGTGTAGATGTTTGACTGGTTATGTAGGTGTGTGTGTAGATGTTTAACTTGGTACTGTAGGTGTGTGTAGATGTTCGACTGGTTATGTAGGTGTGTGTAGATGTTTGACTGGTTATGTAGGTGTGTGTGTAGATGTTTAACTTGGTACTGTAGGTGTGTGTAGATGTTTGACTGGTACTGTAGGTGTGTGTAGATGTTCGACTGGTTATGTAGGTGTGTGTAGATGTTTGACTGGTTATGTAGGTGTGTGTAGATGTTTGACTGGTTATGTAGGTGTGTGTAGATGTTTGACTGGTTATGTAGGTGTGTGTGTAGATGTTTGACTGGTACTGTAGGTGTGTGTAGATGTTTGACTGGTACTGTAGGTGTGTGTAGATGTTTGACTGGTTATGTAGGTGTGTGTAGATGTTTGACTTGTTTTGTAGGTGTGTGTAGATGTTTGACTGGTTATGTAGGTGTGTGTTGATGTTTGACTGGTACTGTAGATGTGTGTAGATGTTTAACTTGGTATTGTAGGTGTGTGTGTATGTTTGACTGGTACTGTAGGTGTGTGTGTATGTTTGACTGGTACTGTAGGTGTGTGTGTATGTTTGACTGGTACTGTAGGTGTGTGTGTAGATGTTTAACTTGGTACTGTAGGTGTGTGTGTAGATGTTTAACTTGGTACTGTAGGTGTGTGTAGATGTTCGACTTGGTATTGTAGGTGTGTGTGTAGATGTTTAACTGGTACTGTAGGTGTGTGTAGATGTTTAACTTGGTACTGTAGGTGTGTGCAGATGTTTGACTTGGTATTGTAGGTGTGTGTGTAGATGTTTGACTTGGTACTGTAGGTGTGTGTAGATGTTTGACTTGGTACTGTAGGTGTGTGTAGATGTTTGCCTTGTTATGTAGGTGTGTGTAGATGTTTAACTGGTACTGTAGGTGTGTGTAGATGTTTAACTTGGTACTGTAGGTGTGTGTAGATGTTCGACTGGTTATGTAGGTGTGTGTAGATGTTTAACTTGGTACTGTAGGTGTGTGTAGATGTTTGACTGGTTATGTAGGTGTGTGTATATGTTTGACTGGTACTGTAGGTGTGTGTAGATGTTTGACTTGGTACTGTAGGTGTGTGTTGATGTTTGACTGGTACTGTAGATGTGTGTAGATGTTTAACTTGGTACTGTAGGTGTGTGTAGATGTTTGACTGGTTATGTAGGTGTGTGTATATGTTTGACTGGTACTGTAGGTGTGTGTAGATGTTTGACTTGGTACTGTAGGTGTGTGTAGATGTTCGACTGGTTATGTAGGTGTGTGTAGATGTTCGACTGGTTATGTAGGTGTGTGTGTAGATGTTTGACTTGGTACTGTAGGTGTGTGTAGATGTTTGACTTGGTATTGTAGGTGTGTGTAGATGTTTGACTGGTACTGTAGGTGTGTGTGTAGATGTTTGACTGGTACTGTAGGTGTGTGTAGATGTTTGACTGGTACTGTAGGTGTGTGTAGATGTTTGACTGGTACTGTAGGTGTGTGTGTAGATGTTTGACTTGGTACTGTAGGTGTGTGTCGATGTTTGACTGGTACTGTAGGTGTGTGTAGATGTTTGACTGGTACTGTAGGTGTGTGTAGATGTTTGATGGTAGGAATGATTGTATGATGGTAGGACTGTATTTTACCTGTGTTGACTACGACCCAGTCGCGGGCGGGGCTGGGGCAGGTGCGCCCCTCTCCCCTGACGCTGACCCTGTACCTCTCTCCACACTGCAGCTTGCTGATATTGCAGCCGGAGCCGGGGCTGGAGCAGGTGAGCTGGTGTTTGATGTCAAAGCCCTCGGCCAAGGCTTTGTAGCTCAGAGTGCCGTTACCAGACGTCCAGGAGATCTGAGCTGTGTTGGTACTGCAGTCCAGGTAGGCCTGCAGGCCAGTGTGGCGGCAGGGTACTGGAGGGAGAGAAGAGAGAGAAACACGTTGGTGTGTATATGTTTTGGAGAGAGGTGAGAGGGGGAAGAGAAAGAGAAGTTGACTAGATGGGCTTAGTTAAGCATTGGGTTAACGTTCACAAAATATATTAGTGAATTACAGTGAATGAGGCTTCATAACTGTCTGATAAAAGATTCTTGGTTGGTTGATCTGAGAGATCGAGATCGTTTTTCAAGGTTACCGGTGTGCTGGCGTACTTACAAGTGGTAGTGGTGATGGACTCACTGGCCAGGCTGACACAGCTGTCGTGGTTAGCCAGCACCACCATAGTGTAGTCCTGTCCACACACCAGATCAAGGAAAGCACAGTTGGTGTCTGAGCTGGTACAGGTGGCATTGTGCCCACCGCTGCCTTCTGCATGGACTGTGTAGCCGGTGGCACCGCGGGCTGAGTCCCAGGTTACAGACGTGATGCCGGCTTCACAGTCCACATCGGCTGTCAAGTGAGTGGGGACGCAGGGGGCTGGAAGGGGACACAGGGATGTGTTGGATCAGGAGGGTGCATGTGTGTTGGGATTTAAAGATTCTAACACTATTATATTTAATTAACATCTGTTAATATAAACACTTACGGGGACAGAGAGGTGAGTGTTGGATCAGGGTGTGTGTTGGATTTTAATACTGATACAGTGAGATAGAATTCTACCCATCCACCCGTCACAGACCTATTGACTTGAATGTAGAAACCCATTCTATAAATTATATTCTTCTGAGCACACTTTCATTGTGTGGCCATTGAGTCCATGGCTATGAGGATTAAAGAGGTGTGACAAATGACTGGGAAACCAGAGATGGCTCCATACCCTACTTAACTAAGATTACACTGTGACATCCAAGGAGAGTAGCCTACATGCTGCTTACACAATATGCTATACAAAATGAAGCATGTTTTCTTATACAAATCTAGAGTTCACTACACCTGGAGTCACTACACTACTGTAAGTATTTGACACATTTATTTATAGACATGATAGGACCCCAATAAATGGCGTTCCATAGTAAAGTTTCTCTCTACCATATCTGTCTGTGTGTCACCTGTGAGCAGGTTCATGCTGGTGCTGAGTTTGCTCTTGCAGGTGTCAGTGAGGCCCTGTACAGTGACTGTATAGGCCTGTCCACAGCTCAGAGAGCTGAAGGTGCAGTTGGAGCCAGTGCTGTTACAGGAGCTCTTCACTCCCTGCCAGTCCACCGCTGACACCATGTGGATTTGGTCAGGTCCAGCGTTGTCCCACGTCACCTCGGCTACGTTAGTACTGCACTCCAGGCTCACCGCAGGGCTTTCTGGTTTACAGGGAGCTGAGGGGAGAGGAGAGAGGGATGGAAGGATGGAGAAAAGAATGGAAGGATGGTGAGAGGGATGGAAGGATGGAGAGAGGGATGGAAGGATGGTGAGAGGACAGGAAGGATGGAGAGAGGGATGGAAGGATGGTGAGAGGACAGGAAGGATGGAGAGAGGAATGTAAAGATGGAGAGGACAGGAGGGGAGAAAAAAGAGTATACATACAGGAACTAAAAGACATTAACTTTATGAGTGTTTAGGGAAAATTTATGAATCCCAGAACTCCATGAGAATTTGGATTGATTGATCGACTGATCTTGGGTCCAGGCAGTTGAGGTGTACAGTAAGACGGGTGGTTGTCTGACTCTGAACCAGAGCCTTACCTGACTGGATACGGTAGTCTGATCCCTCGATAGTGGCACAGTTGACGTTGGCGGTGCTGACAGCAATGCTGTATGTGATGCCACAGGCCAGGCTGTTGATGGTGCAGGTTGTAGAGCTGGTGCCACAGCTGAGATTTGACCCGTCACTGCCGATGGCCAGGGCTGTGTAGGAGTTGCGGTGCCCCTCACTCTCTGACCACTGCACTGCAAATGTGTTGGCACTGCAGTCCAGGGCTGCTGCTACATTGCCAGGTAGACAGGGGGCTGTGGAGGGGGACAGAGAGAGATGAGGGAGAGACATAACTGTGAGACTGACGCTACTGTAACATGGTGCATTATCTATACTGAATCAAAACAAGGTCGAGTAACAGTATGGTCATCTAATGGGCGACACTGAAGGATAGAAATAGCTTTATCACATTTCATCTGCTCACTAATTGAACATATCACCTGTAGTTTATAATTATAATAAATGTTAGATTCCATTCGATTCTCTTCAATTCCTGTCGGTCGGTCGGTTCGGTCGGTCGGTCGGTTGGTCGGTCGGTCAACTACCTGAGTCGAACTGGATGGTGTCCATGGTACTGTTGCAGGTCCCAGTGGAGGCAACCACGGAGGCTGAGTAAGGATGTCCGCAGTCCAGCTTCACAGAACAGGAAGTGGCGTTGGAAGTACAGAAGGCTGTGAGGCTGTGGGTGGTACCGGTTACCGTGGCGGTGTAGGTGACACCTCCTGCACTCAAGTCCCAGGTGATGGTGCCACCATTGGTGCTACAGTTTGCTTGGGCAGTTAGGTTGGTGGGCGGGCAAGGAGCTGTGGGCGGGAACCAGACAGGAAATCAGTTTCAGAACAAGGAAGGACCTTGTGAATCAGTACAAGACAAGTTCTTTATAGATTATACAAGGGTGGAACTGTTGTCAATGGCCTATGCTCCAGGAGAAAATGGTAAAAGGTCTAAGTAAGTAGCAACTGTATGCCTGTTATACACATTCACAGTATTAAGTGGCTTTGAGTGACACACTGTATAAAAAAAGTAGATGAAGAGTCTCATTGTTTTAATGTGATAATCTGAGAATAGGTAGGAAAGAGACCCTGCCTGTGGTTGGTACCTGTGTCCATCTCCATGGTTGAGCTTAGGCTGCTGGTGCAGACAGAGTCCTTGGCCGTGACCCTGAAGCTGTAGTGTTCTCCACACTGCAGCCCTGAGATTACATAGGACGTGTCTACAGTGGAGTAGCTGGTGTTGGCTCCGCCCTCTTTCTGGGAATACAGGAAATAGGTGACACCGGTCTCTGAGTTCTGGTCCCAGGTGATAGTCAGGTCGTTGGTGCCACAGTCCGTCACTCCAGCCAGGCTGGTAGGAGGACAGATGGCTGAGAGAGGGAGGGAAAGAGAGAAACAGGAAGAGGGAAAGAGTGTTAGCTTTTTGGTTTTGAAATTGCACACATATCCAACCCACCCAATAATTAGCATTACTTTGCAAAATGCATTCAATCTCAAGATTTGTTGAAAACTTCAACTGAGATATACAGTTATCAGATCGTTATTGTTAAGTTAATGTTAATGAATACAATCATTAGTATAGGGATTTGTTATCTCCTCTCACATGCTTTGAGGGTGACTGGTGCGCTGGGCTCGCTCTGGCATCCCCTCTCCATGGTTACCACTGAGACGTTATAGGTCTCGCCGCATTTCAGGTCGCTGAAGGAGCAGCCCGCCGTCCCATTGGTGATGCAGGTGTGGGCGTGGCCGTCCTGGTCGGTCGCTGTTGCAGTGTACATCTTGGAGGTGGGGGCGGCTACCCAGGACACGGAACCCACATTACTCTCGCACTGCAGAGAGGTCTGGACCTCGGTGGGGGGACAGGGACCTAGGTGGGGGGGAGAGAGAGAGGGGGGGGTAGAGGGAGAGAGAAGGGGGGAGGGATTTGTTGTTAAGGACAGTTGTTGAGACAGGGGTTTTAAGAGTTAAAGCAGCCAATGGAGCACTCTTAAGAATGTAAATGTCTTTAAGTAGTGTCGTGGAAAATTGCAAGATAATGTTATAATGCTTGTAAGATGATGTTATAATGCTTGTATTACATTATAATAGTTGTTACATTCGACAGAATAGAGTATTGTGTGTGTTCCACTGAGGATGGGCCTCTATGAGATAGCACTGACAGAGTAGATTTACGATGTCTTTGGGTAATGAAGCCTAAATAGCATTCCAGATTGTAAAGGTAATGTTTTCGTGCTATACCGTACCAGGGTGAGACGGGTTCCAGTTTGGAGTAGGAGGGGCCAGACACTGGTCTTTACAATGAGAACTGTTGACACAGCAGTAACTGTCTGCTATGTTTTATAGATATCTTTCATACAAATCTTAACCTTCGTGAACTGTTCCTAAGATCTGTGGTTCGTCATGTAAGTTGAGAGGGGTGTATCTTGGCTATAAAAGATCTTTGTATTTTTCTGTAGTCACTCTCAATGGTTCATTATAGATAGTGAATTGTTGAAAGTCAAAGGCTAAAGCTTAAAGCTTATTAAAGATGTAGTTTAAGTAGAACTCTGACTGGTGTGTAGTTTGTAACTCTCCTCATTTGGTAAAGCAGAAAGATGCCACCACATTTGGCGATGGGGATGGGATGTGAATCTTCACTCGGTGACCTCTCCCGACGATCTGGGCAAATCATGCACAAGGGATCCCTCAAACTTGGGATCTCAGGGAAACCACACTTCGGGAACGAAGCAGATGGACCCACCTTTGATCTGAGAGGCAGCGAGCCAAGTGGATACCACATCTCGAACATGGTTTTTTTTTTAAGAAAGAGGTGAGCGAACCACACTTGAAGTTGAGTTTTTAGAAAAGCCTGTTACGTAGGCTCTGAGTGTGTATTCTTTTGTGAGGAGGGCACCTTGGAGGCGTAAGCAGGGCCGAGTCAGAGGAGAGTAATCTGAAAGTTTGCAGACTCAAAGATACTCTGCTATTGGTCGGTTGCGGGCGACCTAGAGCCGTCCTGACACTGAATTGGTCATAGTGGGGATTGGTGCGGTCTGTGGGGGTGAGGGGCCAGGGTGACTGTGTGTTCTGTGTGAAACACGGTACTTGGTGAAGCCCTATTGGAAGAAGGGCCTCGTTTTGAAAGTGTCTGTGTGACTGTCTAAGTGACCCTCAGAGGTGGTGAATTCCAATTATTTTAAATGTGCTAACCAGGTATGCCCTGGGTTACTCTGTGTGAGTATTTTGTTATGGGATCACTAGGTAATCTTTATAGGAGCGTTCTGTGTGAGCGCGGTAGGTTGACTCTGTGTGGGTAACCTTTTAATTATGTTCTGATGTTCTGTGTGAACATCTGACCAGTTCTGTGTGAACATCTGACCAATCCTGTGTGGGTGATCTTTAAAGTTCTGTGTGAGTACCTAAGAATTTCTTAAGTTTTATATGGATTCTGTGAATATATGAAAACATGATAAATTGTATGTGTGTATAATCGATTACTAGTGATAACGATGAAAGTGATGCTGAGAATATAATTAGATACAATTTAAACCACCCATTCGTAGACGTATGTAGGTTTTGAGTTGGTATCTTTAATGGATAATTTGATAAAGATGAGGTTTTAAGCACTATTAAACTGTCTACAAAATCTGGGAAATTGTGGTCTAGAAACTGATTAGAGTGTGTCCACTTTTGGTTCTTACCCTAACGATGTAACTATAAATGCTTATTGGATTATCTCCGTCTGGGTACAACATTTGAAATAAAACTGCCCATAAGGTCTGAAACTGTTTTATTTTTTCTTCCCAGTATGAGAGGAGTTGCGGGATTTATTGAATAAACCGTTTTCCATAAAGTTAGAGCGAATTAAGGTGGAATCTCAACGCAATTTATAATGTCGTACAAAGCCTAGTGTATCCATCAAACTAATTATCATTGCGTGATTAATGTGATGTAGTAAAGTAATTGAAATACGTTGCATGAGAAAACATAATCTACTTTCATTAAAAGGCACAAGATCTGTTTCCTAGTCTATGAATGTCGATTTTACTCTTCGACTGCTGATCTATTCATTTGGCATGGGAGAATCATCGTCGGAGTAACGCTTGGACCTTTAAATTAGGGCTATTTTCGGGGAATTTTCTCAGTAGTACGTGCCTGATTTTACGACTACATGTAACAGGGTTGGTTATGTTTCCACTTGCCTCTAAAGAAATGTGTATTTGATGTTCAAGCATTCTTATTGGTTAGTTCAACTCTGATGACAATAAGGGGTGTTGTGATTGGCCCCGCTTGCAGATAGGGGGAGATCGTGAACGTCAGGTCTTCCCAGTATGAAAATGTGATGCAAGGGGTAGGTCACGTTCTGAATACTGTTTTCTATTTTCTATTTTACAATGTGTACAAGTTTGCTGTACGTTACTGATTTTATACATGTGTGGGTATATGGTACCTGTTAGGGATTAAGGGGCTTTCTGGGATGTGCTTTGGCATATGATTGCTGTAAATAATTGTGTTAGCTAGCATACACCGATGTCATGGTCACATTAGCCACGGCTAACACAGTTGTCTTCATGCTACAGATTTTGCCATCGACAGCCATCAACACTGTTAAGCCCTGCACAACTAACGTGCTGTTTCCCATTTAACAACAGAAATAAATTATGCTCAACTGGGACCACTGGCCGAAGTGATTTATTATGAGAAAACACAACGCATGGAGAGTACATAAAACATCTGTTACATACAGATAATTGTAAAGTGGGTTTATTTGCGGGGAGTCTTAGTCATTCAAATAGCATTGCTGGTGCAGTGGTAGAATTCTCGCCTTCCAAGCGAGAGGCCCGAGTTTGGTTCCCGGCCAATGCACTTACTAAAACCTGATTTTAAATTAAACTATTTGGTATGTTTTGACTGGAAAGATACGGTCGCTAGTGTTTGTTTAAGATATAAATTGAACGTTTTAATAGCTTGTTTGGTTCAAATTTGTTTGATGTGATACATTGTCTGTTGCCTAAATGGTCTGCTGAAATAACATATTGAGAGGAATAGGAGTCGTATTTAAATCATTGAATCAAGAAAGAGACAGTTACCTAAATCTAATGAATAAATTTGGAGCTGTACATGTTATTTTTAAAGTCTTGGACATTTCATAAGTGTGAAGCCGAAAAAGAAAGAGAAAGTTGTAAAGTTTGGTTTTAATCTTACCATAGAGGTAAAGCAGAACGTTGTTTGAGTAGGGGTTATATTTTTGCCCACTGGTAAAAAAAAATAGGAGAGTTGGGCTGAAAGTGATTCAGGTGTGAATAAGGAAACATTTTGTGATTATGTATTCTGATGATTATTGATTCTTGGTTTGATTGTTTAAGTAACACCAGTGAATTTGAGCAGGAAGTTCATGTACTGTAACATAATCTGTTTCCATTATGTGGAACAATGTCAGGTCATTAAAGTGGATTGCAGTTTGAGTAATTTTTATTTTTACAGGGACAGTGCACATTAATCACAGTTGTGTGTGTCTAATGGCAGGGTATTCCAGACATGGGAAGCTCTCACACTGAAAGAAGATTGACTAAAAGTGCTTTTCCTTAAGGGAACTATACAGTCATCTCTCATGGCAGATCTTGTGGATCTGCTGCCATAAGGTTTGGGTTTTCTGCTTAACAAAAGTACTGAGTAGAGGGGGAGCCTGGACATTTAGAATCTTGAATACAAGATAGGCTTCAGTGTATTGCATAAGATTTTTTCCAACTCAGGAGCTTATGCTTTCTATAGCTATTGGGTTTCCTGTCAAGTACTTTGAGAGCCTGTTTGCAGACAGACTGAATGAGTTTTAATGTTGAACAGCAAGCTTGGGCCAAACTAGTAAGGTAGTATGTTAAGTGGGGGAGTATCATAGATTTTAAGTATAGTTTCGTTACCTCTGTAGTCAAAACAATTTCATATGTTTTGGAAATTAGCTAGGTTGAATTTGGTTATTTGAGTTACTTTTTTCCCCATTTGCTTTTTAAAAGAGAGGTTGGAATCAAGTATGATGCCGTGGTACTTATCATCGGAAACAACCTGGAGCATTTCCCCTGATACATAGACATCTGTCTCAGTAGCATCAGATACCACCTGGAGCTTTTCCCCTGATACATAGACATCTGTCTCAGGGCATCAGATACAACCTGGAGCTTTTCCCCTGATACATAGACATCTGTCTCAGGGCATCAGATACCACCTGGAGCTTTTCCCCTGATACATAGACATCTGTCTCAGGGGCATCAGATACCACCTGGAGCTTTTCCCCCGATACATAGACCTCTGTCTCAGGGGCATCAGATACCACCTGGAGCTTTTCCCCTGATACATAGACATCTGTCTCAGGGGCATCAGATACCACCTGGAGCTTTTCCCCTGATACATAGACATCTGTCTCAGGGGCATCAGATACCACCTGGAGTTTTTCCCCTGATACATAGACCTCTGTCTCAGGGGCATCAGATACCACCTGGAGCTTTTCCCCTGATACATAGACCTCTGTCTCAGGGGCATCAGATACCACCTGGAGCTTTTCCCCTGATACATAGACATCTGTCTCAGGGGCATCAGATACCACCTGGAGCTTTTCCCCTGATACATAGACATCTGTCTCAGGGGCATCAGATACCACCTGGAGCTTTTCCCCTGATACATAGACATCTGTCTCAGTAGCATCAGATACCACCTGGAGCTTTTCCCCTGATACATAGACATCTGTCTCAGTAGCATCAGATACCACCTGGAGCTTTTCCCCTGATACATAGACATCTGTCTCAGGGGCATCAGATACCACCTGGAGCTTTTCCCCTGATACATAGACATCTGTCTCAGGGCATCAGATACGACCTGGAGCTTTTCCCCTGATACATAGACCTCTGTCTCAGGGGCATCAGATACCACCTGGAGCTTTTCCCCTGATACATAGACCTTTGTCTCAGGGCCATCAGATACCACCTGGAGCTTTTCCCCTGATACATAGACATCTGTCTCAGGGGCATCAGATACCACCTGGAGCTTTTCCCCTGATACATAGACATCTGTCTCAGGGGCATCAGATACCACCTGGAGCTTTTCCCCTGATACATAGACATCTGTCTCAGGGGATCAGATACCACCTGGAGCTTTTCCCCTGATACATAGACATCTGTCTCAGTGGATCAGATACCACCTGGAGCTTTTCCCCTGATACATAGACATCTGTCTCAGGGGCATCAGATACCACCTGGAGCTTTTCCCCTGATACATAGACATCTGTCTCAGGGCATCAGATACCACCTGGAGCTTTTCCCCTGATACATAGACATCTGTCTCAGTGGATCAGATACCACCTGGAGCTTTTCCCCTGATACATAGACATCTGTCTCAGGGCATCAGATACCACCTGGAGCTTTTCCCCTGATACATAGACATCTGTCTCAAGGGCATCAGATACCACCTGGAGCTTTTCCCCTGATACATAGACATCTGTCTCAGGGGCATCAGATACCACCTGGAGCTCTTCCCCTGATACATGTGGTCCCGTGTGGCTCAGTTGGTAGAGCATGGCGCTTGCAACGCCAGGGTTGTGGGTTCAATTCCCACGGGGGGACCAGGGTTCAATTCCCATGGGGGGACCAGGATGAATATGTATGAACTTTCCAATTTGTAAGTCGCTCTGGATAAGAGCGTCTGCTAAATGACTTAAATGTAAATGTAATACATAGACATCTGTCTCAGTAGCATCAGATACCACCTGGAGCTTTTCCCCTGATACATAGACATCTGTCTCAGGGGCATCAGTTGTTTTCTTTGTGAGGAACATGCAGACTGTGCAAACATGAGTCTCTGAGCAATTTTGTCATCTGAACCATTACAGTAGTGAGTTCTTGTGTAGCTTGTTGTTTGTTATTTGCATGAATTTATCACTGTATCATCTGCATACATTGGAACTTCAGACCCTGTACAGACAGAAGGAAGATCATTAATGTACGAGCTGAACAGTATTGACCTTTGGAGAATGCAAACATTGTAGATATGAGTGGAAAAAAGTTAGTTTTGATTTTTAAGCTGATGAGACAGTGTAAATTTTTGAAAGATTTTAGATTTGTTAAAAATCAGGATACTTTTTCTAAATTTATATCAACAGGTTGAAATTATTAGATTGCTGGAAAAGGGTTATGGGTTTGTTTATTTGTTTACTGTGTTGATTTTACTTAATTATGTATGTTAAAGGAGCCATGGGAGAACACGTCTCAAACAACATTTTATTAAATGCCTGGGATTAAATATCACTGATTCCTTACGCTGAGAAATGTACTACATTTGCGACAAAGGGAAAAAATAATTACATTTAGATTGTAATGATATCAGGATAATTGTATCTAAGGGTAGCGTATGTTCAATTAAGCATACATATACATTGATGTAGATTAAAACTAATGATTCATGATTTGAAGTACAGTGGAATTATCATTATTATTAGGTTTTGTTTATAGTTCACTTTTGGGTTTCTGAATCAGTGTAGTATAATGAATGCTAAAGAAGTGTTTTGTGTTTTTTCTGGGAAAATGGGGGTGACATTGTCTCTCTTTGAAATGTTTCCTGGGACTATAATCTTGGGGAGAGTGAGTGAGATTGAGGCCGTAAACTACCTATTTGAAAAGGGCCTGGAAGTTGTGTGTTTTTACCTTTAGGTTTGCAAATACACACACAACACATTTGTTATGACTATTTGTTGGTGTTTTTAAAAAACTATGTTTGATTTTTATTTATTTTTTCTTTGGGTTTGGTGAGTTTTCCATTTGTTTTAGTGCCAAGGTATCTTAAAGGTGCACACACGCACATGGAATTTTTATACGTTTTTATTTTCTGAGTTTTAATTAAACACGTGAATTCTTTTGATAAAGGCATGTTCTGGGAACCTGGGATACAACATGTAGGAAATGTTTGACAATTTTTTTATTTGTCTAATATAGTAAGAAACACTTCTTTGAAGGGTTTGTATGACCTATGACCTTTATCATGACTTTCCGTTGTGGCTTGATAACCCTCATTGGAAAGCCATTTGGATAATTAATTTAAGGTAATTTGTAATACTGATTTCAAAGTAATTTCTGTAATTGATAAATATGATTGAGTTTATATTTCTTAACATTGCTTTTAACTAAGGGTATGCTGTTTAATTCTATTTTCCTATGACCATATGGGTAAAATAATTTCTTTGTGGAGTTTTTCAGAGTAGTGATTTTAATTTGATTAGGTTATTTGACATATTGTTTTATCTTTTGTACCAGTAGTAGTTTTGTTTTATACATTACTCTCATGGAGAGAGTTCTGTGTTAAAAATGGGGGAGGATTCAGTTCTTTGAGGTTTTGGATTGAAGTTTATATACACCTTGAGTGATATGTGAAGGAGTGTATTGTTGTGTTTGTTCTGTTCTATTCCCGAGGGGTTATAGGTCTAACTTCCTGATCCTTTGGCTCTACGATGGAGTTGACAGTGTGATTGGGAGTATAAGCCAATTTGAAATAATAGTTTCAATAGAATGTGTTGTTATTCTCTTTGAAATATGTATAGACATTTGTATTAAGAATAATTGGTAAAAGTAATAATTTATCATGTAGTTAATGAACTGAACTAAACTGTTGTTCTGATCTGTTCTTTCGAGGTTATCATGAAAAGTGACATCAGACGGTATCTTAATGCATGGAAGAGATCATTTGACCGAACAGTGTGTGTACCTCAAAACCCCCTCTAACTGACTGAAGAAGAGTGACAAAGGCGTTGAATAAGGCCCTTCCGAACCACTTCTACCGAGAGAAGGGAGCCGAGCCAGAAATCGGTGTACAATATCCGATCTAAGCTATCAACTGCTTTTCTCTCATGTTTCTCTCAGGAGTGTGAGAGGAGTCCACTTGGAGAGAGATCTGTTCTAAACTTTTCTTATGTTGCTGGTATACTGGTTGACGAATGGACAAGACATAATGGTAAATGTGAGACATTGAAATTGGGACATTATCATGGGACATCCACTTTGAACTGTAAAGTTATCTGAAGAAGAACGAAAAGGACGCCAGAAGAATCAGTGCCTGAAGGAGGGGGTTGGTCAACTGTGCCAAATTTTTTTTTTTACTTTTGTGGTATCAGGTTGATTGTAGAGGTCTACACCACGTAAAATTATAGTAATTTAGATTAAGAATTCATTGAGATACTGATCTGTATTATAATCGTGATAAAAAAGTTAATAGTAGAATTATGGGATAATTATACTGGATGTTATTATATATGTACATTCTGCCAATGTCAATGTGTGTTAAATTCCGTTTTTTTTTCAACTTTGAGTGATAATGTCACGTTCCTGACCTGTTTTCTGTTGTTTGGTATGTGTTTAATTGGTCAGGGCGTGAGTTTTGGGTGGGTAGTCTATGTTATGTGTTTTCTATGTTGGGTTAATGGGTTGCCTGGTATGGCTCTCAATTAGAGGCAGGTGTTTGGCGTTTCCTCTAATTGAGAGTCATATTAAGGTAGGTTGTTTCACATTGTTTGTTGTGGGTGGTTGTCTTCCGTGTCAGTACATGTTACCACACGGGACTGTTTCGGCTTGTCTGTTCCTGTTCGTGTGTTCTTCGTTTCATGTAAGTTCGTAAGTTTAGGTCTGTTTAGTTTGTTTTGTTATTTTGTTTTTCTAAAGTGTTATTTCGTGTTTTGTCGTTTTTGTCTAATAAATCATTATGTCCACATACCTCGCTGCGTGTTGGTCTGATCCATGCTCCTCCTCATCCGAGGAGGAGGAATATGACGACGATCGTTACAGAACCACCCACCAAACCCAGATCAAGCAGCGGGTTAACGGACAGCAACGACAGCAGCAGTGGGTCAAGGAGGATTGGACATGGGAAGAGATTCTGGACGGAGAAGGACCCTTGGCAGAGCCAGAGGAGTGTCGCCGTCCCAAGGCGGAGCTGGAGGCATCTAAAGCGGAGAGGCGACGATATGAGGAGGCAGCACGGAAGCAAGGCTGGAAGCCCGCAAGTACAACCCAAACATTTCTTGGGGGGGGGCCTAAAGGGTAGTGTGGCGAAGTCAGGTAGGAGACCTGCGCCAACTTCCCGGGCTTACCGTGGAGAGCGAGAGTACGGGCAGCCACCGTGTTACGCAGTAGAGCGCATGGTGTCTCCTGTACGTGTTCATAGCCCGGTGCGGGTTATTCCACCTCCCCGCACTAGCCGGGCTAGAGTGAGCATTGAGCCAAGTGCCATGAAGCTGGCTCAACATATCTGGCCTCCAGTACGTCTCCTCGGGCCGGTGTACATGGCACCAGCCTTACGCATGGTGTCCCCGGTTCGCCAACACAGCCCAGTGCGGGTTATTCCACCTCCCCGCATTGGACGGGCTACGGGGAGCATGCAACCAGGTAAGGTTGGGCAGGCTCAGTGCTCAAAGGAGCCAGTACGCCTGCACGGTCCGGTATATCCGGCGCCACCTTCCCGCCCCAGCTCAGTACCACCAGTGCCTACACCACGCACCAGGCTTCCAGTGCGTCTCCAGAGCCCTGTTCCTCCTCCACGCACTCTCCCTGTGGTGCGTGTCTCAAGCTCAATGCCTCCAGTTTCGGCACCATGCATCAAGCCTCCTGTGCGTCTCCAGAGCCCTGTACGCACTGTTCCTTCTCCCCGCACTCGCCCTGAGGTGCGTGCCCTCAGCCCGGTACCTCCAGTTCCGGTACCACGCACCAGTCCTATAGTGCACATCGAGAGTCCAGTGTGCCCTGCTCCTGCTCCCCGCACTAGCCTTGAGGTGCGTGTCTCCAGTCCGGTACCACCAGTTCCGGCACCACGCACCAGGCCTACTGTGCGCCTCAGCAGGTCAGAGTCGGCTGTCTGCCCAACGCCGCCTGCACTGTACGTCTGCCCAACGCCGCCTGCACTGCTCATCTGCCCAGCACCGTCTGAGCCATCTGTCTGCCCAGCGCCGTCTGAGCCATCTGTCTGCCCAGCGCCGTCTGAGCCATCTGTCTGCCCAGCGCCGTCTGAGCCATCTGTCTGCCCAGCGCCGTCTGAGCCATCTGTCTGCCCAGCGCCGTCTGAGCCATCTGTCTGCCCAGCGCCGTCTGAGCCATCTGTCTGCCCAGTGCCGTCTGAGCCATCTGTCTGCCCAGCGCCGTCTGAGCCATCCGTCTGCCCAGCGCCGTCTGAGCCATCCGTCTGCCCAGCGCTTTCTGAGCCATCCGTCTGCCCAGCGCCTTCTGAGCCGCCCGTCTGTCCCGAGCCATTAGAGCCGTCCGTCAGTCAGGAGCCGCTAGAGCCGTCCGTCAGTCAGGAGCCGCCAGAGCCGCCAGCCAGTCAGGAGCTGCCAGAGCCGCCATCCAGTCAGAAGCTGCCAGAGCCGCCAGCCAGTCAGGAGCTGCCAGATCCGCCAGCCAGTCAGGAGCTGCCAGTTCCGCCAGCCAGTCAGGAGCTGCCAGAGCCGCCAGCCAGTCAGGAGCTGCCAGAGCCGCCAGCCAGTCAGGAGCTGCCAGAACCGCCAGCCAGTCAGGAGCTGCCAGAACCGCCAGCCAGTCAGGAGCTGCCAGAGCTGCCCTACAGTCATGAGCTGCCCTACAGTCATGAGCTGCCCTTCAGTCATGAGCTGCCCTCCAGTCATGAGCTGCCCTCCAGTCATGAGCTGCCCTCCAGTCATGAGCTGCTCTCCAGTCATGAGCTGCCCTCCAGTCATGAGCTGCCCTCCAGTCATGAGCTGCCCTCCAGTCATGAGCTGCCACCCAGTCCGGAGCTGCCACTCAGTCCGGAGCTGCCACCCAGTCCGGAGCTGCCACCCAGTCCGGAGCTGCCACTCAGTCCGGAGCTGCCATTAGTACAGAGTTGTCCCTCTGTCCTAAGCTACCTCTCTGTCCGGAGCTACCTCTCTGTCCGGAGCTACCTCTCTGTCCGGAACTACCTCTCTGTCCTGAGCTACCTCTCTGTCCTGAGCTGTCTCCTCTATGTAGGAGGGGCCTTAGTGAGGGTTCCTGGACCATGGTCGGGGGCGAGGGTCGCCACTCAAAGGACGCGAAGGAGAGGGACAAAGACAGTGGTGGAGTGGTGTCCTCGTCCACCGCCGGAGCCGCCACCGCGGACAGATGCCCACCCAGACCCTCCCCTTGAGTTGTAGGGGTGCGCCCGGAGTTCGCACCTTGAGGGGGGGGGGGGTTCTGTCACGTTCCTGTCCTGTTTTCTGTTGTTTGGTATGTGTTTAATTGGTCAGGGCGTGAGTTTTGGGTGGGTAGTCTATGTTATGTGTTTTCTATGTTGGGTTAATGGGTTGCCTGGTATGGCTCTCAATTAGAGGCAGGTGTTTGGCGTTTCCTCTAATTGAGAGTCATATTAAGGTAGGTTGTTTCACATTGTTTGTTGTGGGTGGTTGTCTTCCGTGTCAGTACATGTTATCACACGGGACTGTTTCGGCTTGTCTGTTCCTGTTCGTGTGTTCTTCGTTTCATGTAAGTTCGTAAGTTTAGGTCTGTTTAGTTTGTTTTGTTATTTTGTATTTCTAAAGTGTTATTTCGTGTTTCGTCGTTTTTGTCTAATAAATCATTATGTCCACATACCTCGCTGCGTGTTGGTCTGATCCATGCTCCTCCTCATCCGAGGAGGAGGAATATGACGACGATCGTTACAGATAAGACCAATTTGAATCACTGCAATGTCATTCTAAATTTTGGTTGGATAATTAACTGGGTTCTAATTAAGATTTTATTTGGAAATGTAATGTTTTTTAAAACTGAAGGATTGTTGTTATGAACTAAAGATGTTGAAACTATTATAAGCATGCCATGGTGAATGGAGAGGGTGAACTCTGATTTGGAGAGTGAAAATGATACTAATCTATTTGATCTATAGGCATTGCCTTATAAATAGTGGAATCATGATGCTTGTCTTGGGTCATGTTCATTAGGCACATTAGGCAAGGGGATACATTTTATTTGAACTATGAGTCATTTCCTGGATTTGTACAACAAGATATGCTCATTTTAGTTTCTGGAATGGAAATAGTCATTTCCAACATACTATGCTGATCCATTGGAGTGATAGATAACTAAAGATTATTTTATTAAACTCCATTGTTGCATGCACTGCATTATGCATTAAACATGTGCTTTTCACTTTCTATGGAAAATATAGCTTTGAATCTCATAAACTGTATGTATTTTTTGTTTTTCTTCGTGGGTTCGTGCAGGTGACTGTATCATAACCTTCACAGATAACATGCTAGAGTGCTTAGAAAATGTGTTGAGGATTGAAATAAGAGACAGTGCTTAGTTTCTTGGAATGAAGCTGGTCATGTGCAGGAACCCCATGCAATGAGTTATTGTTTTGTGATTTTTGGTTTATGTAGAATATATGTATTTTCTATGTAAATGAAGGCTCTCTTAAATCTTGTAATTTTCTTTTAAGTTGAGAATATTCTCAAAATGGGGGAGATGTCGTGGAAAATTGCAAGATGATGTTATAATGCTTGTAAGATGATGTTATAATGCTTATATTACATTATAATAGTTGTTACATTCAACGAATAGAGTATTGTGTGTGTTCCACTGAGGATGGGCCTCTATGAGATAGCACTGACAGAGGAGATTTACGATGTCTTTGGGTAATGAAGTCTAAATAGCAAAGGTAATGTTTTTGTGCTATACCGTACCAGGGTGAGACAGGTTCCAGTTTGGAGTAGGAGGGGGCCAGACACTGGTATTTACAATGAGAACTGTTGACAAAGCAGTAACTGTCTGCTATGTTTTATAGATATCTTTCATACAAATCTTAACCTTTGTGAACTGTTCTTAAGATCTGTGGTTTGTCATGTAAGTTGAGAGGGGTGTATCTTGGCTATAAAAGATCTTTGTATTTTTTCTGTAGTCACTCTCAATGGTTCATTATAGATGGTGAATTGTTGAAAGTCAAAGGCTAAAGCTTAAAGCTTATTAAAGATGTAGTTTAAGTAGAACTCTGACTGGTGTGTAGTTTGTAACTCTCCTCATTTGGTAAAGCAGAAAGATGCCACCACAGTAGCTTCCCTGACCTGTATTTGTTTTCCATACCTGCAATGAAGGTGAAGGCAGTGCTCTGAAAGCCTTTACACGTCTCAGAGAAGGGGGTGATAGTGATTTCATAGGTCTGAGCGCAGTGCATGTTCGGCACATCACAGCGGGTGTCGTCTGTGGTGCAGGTTTTGGCGTCGCCGTCGCGACCAAGGGCGGTCACATTGTAGCCCACGGCACCAGAGCTGGCCAGCCAGGTCACAGCCACGGTGTTGTTTCTACACAGCAGACTGGCACTGACATTCTGCGGGGCACAGCGAGCTGAAGGGAGGGTAGGAAGGGAGACAATGTTAAAGTAATAAACTGTTACTGTACATATATCATGTATATGTAAATATAACAGAGTATGTATCTGATATTGACTACACTGAGGACCATTATCCCCTTACCTGTCTGTATCTGTGTGGCAGCTGACTGGCTGCTGTTGCAGTGTCCGGCCAGAGCATCCACGGTCACATTGTAGAGATGACCACACATGAGCGTGGTCAAAGAGCATTGGGTCTCAGTCGTACTGCAGGAGTCACTGTGGTCACCAGACTCTACACGGGCGATGAAGCTATCACGCCCCAGAGTCTCGTCCCAGCTCAGCAGAGCTATACTCGTACCACACTCGTACTGGGACCGGACGTTGGCTGGGGTGCAAGGGGCTGTGGAAAAACACACACAAATACACTTGATCAGTCAAAAAGAGATAGATGGTCACAACAACATGAGTGGGGCCAGTGGGTCTTTTTCAGCAGTGGGCCGTTAGTGGACCAGCTAGGTCTTATAATAATAATAACAGCAAATGAATCCCACGTCAATCACACACAGCTCTAGTCTAAAAACACACCTGTGACGATCTCAAACGACTCGCTGGGCTCACTGTTGCACTGGTCTCCCTGGGCGATGGCATGCACAGTATAGGTCTGTCCGCAGAGCAGGTCGTCAAGGAGACAGGAGGTGTTGGTGGAGCTGCAGAAGGGGGTGTGACCCATGGCAGAGCTGGCATTGATGAGGAAGCCCACAGCATCGTCATCTTCAACCCAGGAGATGTAGGCCTGGTTTGAGGCACAATCCAGGGAGTGGTCCTTGATGGTGGGTGGACAGGGGACTGGAGCAGGCGGAGAAGAGCAGAGGACAGGTTAGGGACTGGAGATGGACTAGTGTCTCTGTCTATTATATCAAACTCCTCTCTCTGTGTTAGATCAAATTATATATCACAGAGATACATACTGTTTCCTTATCTATCTCTCTTTGGTTCTATTGTCATCTCAATATTTATGTCTGCCACACTCTCTCCATCGCACATACTATCTTTCTCCCTCCTTTACCTGTCTCAATGGTGGTTGTTGCCAGCAATGTGCTGTTGCAGATTCCGTCCCTGGCCACAACTGTCATGGTGTAAACCTCTCCACACTCCAGCTGGGTGAGGTCACAGGAAGTGCCTGTGGTGCTGCAGGAAGTAAAGTGTGTCTCTCCGTCCTCCTGTGCCGTGGCAGTGTATCCGGTGGCTCCAGCACTGGCCTCCCAGGACACCGTCACCACGCCTGAGCTGCACTGCAGCAGGGAAGCCACGTTTTCTGGGTCACATGGGGCTTGGGAGGGGGTCACAGACAGGGTCAGAGAACATAATAACATTTTACATTTTAGTCATTTAGCAGACACTCTTATCCAGAGCGACTTACAGTAGTGAGTTCATACATTTTCATAGTTTTTTCTTACTGGTCACATGACCTGATAATGTGCTCACAGTATGTTTACACATGTTTTGGGGAATAAGCCTAGTCAAAGCCTATAGCAGGGTACCCCAACTGGCGGGCCGTGGACCAAATGTGTTTTTATTAGCAATTTTTTGTTGTTGTTGGACATAATAGACTAAAAACACCAGGAAATCAACTCCAAGTGATTTTAATTTAAGAAATCTGTTCCCAAGTATTCCCACACATAATAGAGAGAAACATGATTGTATACAAATGTCAGAAAGTTTTGAAATTATTATGTTTTAGTCAGACATATCTGTTTGGGCTTCTTGCAATAAATTTGCTGTCTAATTATTTGCAATTATGTTCCAGACCCCGACCATCCGCTCAACAAAACATCAGGCCGTGGCTGAATCTAGTTGATGATCCCTGGCCTATAGGTTGCTTGTTCATATCCAACTCGAAGGACCAATTTGTAGGATACTGTGCAACAGGGTCAGAGAGGGATTTTGTACATCAATGTAACATTAATACAATGTAAGACATGGATTATTATATTATCTTCTCTGAGCTTACCTGTTGCCACTGAGACGTCAACGCTGACAGAGCTGTTGCACTGGTCGTCTTTGGCGACCACGCTGACGCTGTACTCCTTGGCACACTCCAGGCCGGTGAAGAAACAGGTCAGGTTGGCGGTAGAGCACGTCGAGGTGTAACTGTCTGGCCCAGTCACTGTGGAAATGTAAGCGTGAGCCCCATCCGTGGCATCCCAAGAGGCCTGCAGGGTGTTAGAGGCACAGTCCACAACCCCATGCACACTGGAGGGAACACATGGCACTGAGAGGGCGAAGAGTAGGGAGAAGAGAGGGAGAAGAGAGGAGAGAGAGAGAGAGAGAGAACAGAAAGTGTGAGTTCTGTGTAATAACAGTATGCAGTACAGTACAACTGCTCTATCTTTAAATACCTATGATAAGACTCTCCATCTGCAATGATAGACAGATAACACACCTGTCTGGACTGTCTGTGGTGCGCTGGTAGTTCCGGTACAGTTGCTGCTGGTGGCTGTCACGGCAACAGTGTATTGTTGTCCACACTGTAGCCCGTCTAGCTCGCAGGTGCAGCCCTCTGTTGTGCAGGAGAGTGCAGTACCATCACCAGCCATGGCGGTGACGCTGTTGTTCAGGGCGATAGCTGCAGGGGCCCAGCTGACGCTCAGAGTGTTTGTCCTGCAGAACAGACTGTTCACTACACTCTGGGGGGCACAGGGGGCTGACAGGGAGAGGAAGAATACTCATTCAGATCAAATGGAATATAAAATCACTTTTGAATGTTTAGTACTGTAGCAAAGGGGAATGTGAGAGGAAGTTGAAAGACTAGCAGTAGTAATAGTAATTATAGTAGTAAGTAGTAGTAGTACCAGTAGTTTTAGCAGTAATAGCGGTAGTAGTTATAGTAGTAAGTAGTAGTATTAGATAGTAGAGGAAGAAAAGATGGTCTGTAATATCATCTCTAACTGAACAGAAGAAGACGCTGTCTCTGTCTCTCTCACCTGTCTCCTGTGTGAACGTGTTACTCTCGGGACTCTCACAGCTACCATCAGAGGCAGACACAGTGAAGACATACTCCTGACCACAGTGCAGCCCAACCATCTGGCACCCTGGGGTGGCAGCGCCACAGCTCACTCTGTGCCCATCTGTGCCCACCGCACTGCCAGTGTAGGAGATGGCGTTGGGGCTGGCATCCCAGGAGAGGGAGGCTGTGTTACTGCCACAGTCCACCCAGCTGGAGACGTGGGTGGGAGGACAAGGCACTGCAGGAGGGAAGGAGGAGAAAAAGAGGTTATGGTCTGACTTGGATTGTGGCTCTGTGTAATGTAGTTAGCCTTATGCGTTGAAATACACCACTCGGAATGCCTATAAATATATATGTGGACACCTTGTCGATCATCTTATTCCAAAATCATGGGCATTAGTATAGAGTTTGTACACCCTTTGCAGCTATAACAGCCTCTACTCGTCGGGGAAGGCTTTCCACTATATGTTGGAATATTGCTGCGGGGACTTGCTTCCTTCCATTCAGCCACAAGAGCATTAGTGAGGTCGGGCACTGATGTTGGGGTGTCCACATACTAGTGCAGTCAGCGTTCCAATTCATCCCAAAGGTGTTCGGTGGGGTTGAGGTCAGGGCTCTGTGCAGGCCAAAATGTCATTGTATGCTGTAGCGTTAAGGTTTCCCTTCCCTGGAGCTAAGGGGTCTAGCCTGAACCATGAAAAACAGCCCCACACCATTATTCCTCCTCCACCAAACTTTACAGTTGGCACTATGTATTTGGGCAGGTAGCGTTCTCCTGGCATCCACCAAACTCAGATTCGGCCGTTGGATTGCCAGATGGTGAAGCTTGATTCATCACGACAGAGAACACGCTTCCACTGCTCCAGAGTCCAATGGTGGCGAGCTTATCACCACTCCAGCCGACGCTTGGCATTGAGCATGGTGATCTTAGGCTTGTGTGCGGCTGCACGGCCATGGAAACCGAACAGTTCTTGTGCTGACGTTGCTTTCAGAGGCAGTTTGGAACTCTGTCATGAGTGTTGCAACCGTGGACAGACAATCTTTACATGCTACGCGCTTCAGCACTCGGCGGTCACATTCTGTGAGCTTGTGTGGCCTACCACGTCGTGGCTGAGTCATTGTTGCTCCTAGACGTTTCCACTTCACAACAACAGCACTTACAGTTGACCGGGGCAGCTCTAGTAGGGCAGAAGTTTGACAAACTGACTTGTTGTAAAGGTGGTATCCTATGACGGTGCCACGTTAAAGGTCACTGAGCTCTTCAGTAAATCCATTCTACTGCCAATGTTTTTTTTTTTATTTATTTTTTATTTTTTTAAATTTATTTTATTTTGGGGTAAATATATATATCCATTCACGTATGCATACATATACACATATATATATACACATACCTACATAGACATACATACTTTTTTTAAAGAGTATACCTTTATTATTATTCCCCGCAAACCCTACCACCGATCCCCCAATTGGAGTAAACTGATAAACATTTCTGTTTTTACCTTCAATTTATACATCTTATACACATTTTACAGACACAGTCTACTTTATAATAGTTCTCTCTTGTTTGTTCTTAGTCCTTCCTCTATTTCTGTTGTCCATCCAGTTTGATTTCCACTAGTAACTGTGCTATTTCACAATAGCTCCGCACCTATACACATTTCACAGATCCCGTATGCCCTACATTGTTTATCTTGTTATTAGTCCCACCCTTCAGCTCCACTCAACCTTTCCCATCTATCTTCCAACATCATCCATTTCGGATTTTTATTTGCCATATATTTTTCAACTGTGCTGTGATGCTTCACAAAAGATTTGAATCTTCCTATTCTCATAGCTTCCACGGATTGTAAATTAAAAATAAACATTTTTGCTAAAATAATTATTATATTATTGATTGATTGACTATGGCTTTTCAAATCCCCCAGTATTGCTATCTGTAGCGTTAGTTCTACGCAAATGTTGCAATTCTTCAACCATTCCTGGACCTGTGACCAAAAACGAGCTACATGCGGACAATACCAAAATAAATGGTCTAATGACTCTGCCTCCTCACAGCAGAATCTACAGAGCTGGGAAGATTGTATCCCCCATATATATAACATTCTATTAGTTGCAAGAATTTTGTACAATAATTTAAATTGAAAAATTCGAAGTTTTGAATCCGGCGTTGTTTTGCGTATCAATTCATAAACCATGTGCCATTGAATGGGTACATCGAAAATCTCTTCCCAACTATTTTGCAATTTATATGGCACAGCTGTAAGTTTTTTGGTCCTTAAATGAAATTGGTATATGTTTTTATTTATCACACTTTTCTTTAACCATTTATGTTCTTTAATATAAGGCCGACATACAAGTTCCTTACTTATATCCCCTTCCACCTGCCTCTTCCATTTTTGTGGTAATGCCGCAATTAATTGGTTGTAATTTTGGGTAGAGCAGACATTTCCATATGTCTGTGTTAGCTGCATGTGTGACATTACTCCACCAGTCCTATTTATGATATCATTCACAAAAATTATACCTTTTTTAAAAATTTCTTCGATAAATACAGTTTTTTTGAATTTAACCATATACTATATTTGAATTTAACCACAAGATTTGTTGTACTATTTGTTCCGTCCTTTCAGGTGGATTAAACTGAAATTGCAACCAACTTTCTAAGGCTTGTTTAAAAAAGAAAGATATTTTAGAGATTATTTCCTTTTCAAACAACCGAAAGTGAGCAGGTGTAATCTGAATAAAGGGAAAAAGGCCCTTCTTGAACATAGGATGAGACATTCGTACCAATCTACTAGAGAACCAGTTTGGATTTAAGTATAACTTTTGTATGACTGATGCCTTTAGTGAGAGGTCTAATGCTTTAATATTTAATCATTTCTGCCCTCCGAATTCATATTCGTTATATAAATAGGCCCTTTTAATTTTAGCTGGCTTGCCGTTCCAAATAAAATTGAATATTTTTTGTTCATATAATTTAAAAAGCAGGTCACTAGGTGTAGGCAAAACCATAAGCAAATAGGTAAACTGTGATATGATTAAAGAGTTAATCAAGGTTATTTTCCCACAAATAGACAGGTATTTTCCTTTCCATGGTAGCAAGATCTTATCTATTTTTGCTAACTTTCTATAAAAATGTATTGGAGTGAGATCATTTCTTTATTTTGGGATTTGTATACCGAGTATGTCCACATCACCGTCAGACCATTTAATTGGTAAACTACATGGCAATGTAAAATGTGTATTTTTTAGTGATCCAATACATAATATGGTACATTTATCATAATTTGGTTTTAATCCAGAGAGGATAGCAAATGTATCTAGATCCTCTAAGAGGCCGTGGAGAGTTTCTAGTTGTGGTTTTAAAAGAAAACATGAATCATCAGCGTACAATGACACCTTCGTTTTTAGGCCCTGGATTTCTAATCCCTTAATATTAATGTTTGATCTAATTTTAACAGCTAACATTTCGATGGCAATAATAAATAGATATGCCGATAGTGGACAACCTTGTTTTACTCCTCTAGATAGTTTAAAACTTTCTGAGATGTAGCCATTATTTACTATTTTACACCTAGGTTTACTATACATAATTTTTACCCATTTTATAAGAGATTCCCCAAAATTGAAATATTCTAGGCATTTATATATAAACTCCAGTCGTACTTTATCAAAAGCCTTTTCAAAATCAGCTATGAAAACCAGGCCTGGTGTCCCCGATATTTCATAGTGTTCCATTGTTTCCAGTACTTGCCTTATATTATCTCCAATGTATCGTCCATGTAAAAAACCTGTCTGATTAGGATGAATAATATCTGACAAAACTTTTTTTATTCTATGTGCCAAGCATTTTGCTAGGATTTTTGCATCACAACACTGAAGTGTAAGAGGTCTCCAATTTTTTAAATGGACTGGATCTTTATATATACCACTTGGGTCCTGTTTCAGTAATAATGATATCACACCTTCTTGTTGCGTGTCTGATAATCTATCATTTATATAGGAGTGGTTAAAACAAGCTAATAATGGTCCTTTGAGTATATCAAAAAAATGTTTGTATACTTCCACTGGTATGCCATCCAGTCCTGGAGTTTTCCCGTCCTTAAAGGCCCCAATTGCATCAAGTAGTTCCTCCTCTGTAATTAGGCCTTCACATGAGTCTTTCTGTACAGATGTTAATTTTACATTATTATTAGGGAAAAAATCCATACAATTAGTTTCAGTTAGTGGAGATGGAGGAGCCTGAAACGAAAATACATTCTTAAAGTACTTTACTTCCTCTTTCAAAATATCATTTGGTGAATCATGCGTGACTCCATCATTTGTAACAAGTTTTAATACGTTTTTTTGGGGAGCATTTCTATATTGACGATTGAAAAAGAATTTGGTGCATTTTTCCCCATATTCCATCCAGTTCGCTTTATTTTTGTAATATATTACACTGGATCTTTCTTGAATAAGTTCCTCCATTTCTTTTTGTTTTTCCTCTAACTTATTCTGTGCCTCTATGGTACCGTTTTTATTGTTATCTAACTGTACTGTTAGTCCTTCAATTTCCTTTGTTAATATGGACTCTTTTGATCAAAATTGCTTTTGTTTTATAGATGAGTACTGAATTGCATGGCCTCTAAAGGCACACTTAAAAGTGTCCCATACAATATGGGGATCTGCTGTACCTATGTTATGTCTAAAAAAGTCAGTTATAAATTCTTCTGTCCTAGTTCTAAACAATTTATCATCTAGTAGGCTTTGATTAAATTTCCAATATCCTCGCCCACGTGGAAATTCTGTAAGAGTAATTTATATGCCAATTATGTGATGGTCCGACCGCATTCTGTCCCCTATCAAACACTTTTTAACTTTTGGTGCCAGAGAGAATGATATAAGAAAGTAGTCAAGGCGACTAGCTTGATTAAGCCTCCGCCATGTATATCTCACTAGGTCAGGGTATTTAAGTCTCCATATATCCACTAATTCCAATACATCCATGACATTCCTGATTTCCTTAAGTGCCTGAGGGTGATAGTTTGTAGTGTGATTTCCTTTCCGGTCCATAGAGGTATTTAAGACCGTATTAAAATCTCCCTGTCACGGTTCATGAATCCACTGCCTCACTCTCTCTTTTCTCTCTCTCTCTCTCTCTCTCTCTCTCTCTCTCTCTCTCTCTCTCTCTCTCTCTCTCTCTCTCTCTCTCTCTCTCTCTCTCTCTCTCTCTCTCGCTCTTTCTCTCTCTCTCTCCTGTGTTTGTGTGGGCGTGGTTCCCAATCTTGGCCTGATTGTCTGCGCCAGCTGGAATTAATTATCTTCCCCTTTATATGTTCTGTAACCTGTGTTTCTTGTTGTCAGATCGTTGTTTCTTCCCTGAGGTTGTGTCGTGTGTCAGTGCTCATTCTCTCTCAGCCCTTGTGGGGATTATCTGCTGTGCTCCTTCCTACCCAACCGGACTCACTCCCTTGGATTTCTCAGCACGCTATCATCAGAGGATGTGCCCTAGGCCCTGGGTTGGATTCTGTCTGAGTATATTCTGTCTGTCCTGTGGATACTGTAAACTATTTTCATTAAACCATCGTTGCTTGCATCTTGCATCCGCCTCTGTATTGTGACAGAACGATCTGACCATATCATGGATGCAGCGAGTTCAACGAGTCTGACCGAATTCATTTCCCGCAGTATCACGAGAATGGACCAACAAGAGGAGAACATCTCCAGCACAGGTCGGGCAGTACAAGCCATGGCGACGCAGGTATCCCAGCTGACCCAACAATTACAACATCTGAAGGGTCTCGCTGCGCCACCTACACCAGCAGTTCCACACGCCCCGCCAGAGCTGGATTCTCAGCTAGAGCCACGACTACCGACACCAGAGGGTTATTCAGGTGATCCGGACTATTGTAGAGCTTTTCTTACGAGATGTTCAATGCATTTTTCGTTGCAGCCACGGACCTTCAACCGTGAACAGTCTAAGGTAGCATTCGTACTCACACTGCTATCAGGCAAAGCAGCTCTTTGGGGAACGGCGGTGTGGGCGAACCAGGACCCGTGCTGCACCTCTTTCCAGACACTATCCGAGGAGATGAGAAGGGTCTTCGATCGGGCCGTGGCGGGTAGGGAGGCGGCCAGACTACTCGCTGACCTTCGCCAAGGAGACCGTTCAGTATCGGAATACTCCATCCAATTCCGCACTCTGGACGCAGAGTGTCAGTGGAACGAGGAGGCGCAGTGGGACATGTTCCTGCATGGGCTGGGGGACCGGATCCAGAAGGAGATCTATGTTCTGGACCTTCCCAGGAGTTTAAATGGACTAGTGGAACTAGCCTTGAGGGTCGATGCTCGTCTGAGTCGTATTGGCCGCCGAGCATGCCCTAACAGACCGTATAACGACACGGAGGGCTGGCATACCAGCGGCGGGAACACGGTCAGTTCAGCCTCCGCTCACGAACCCATGCAGCTGGGGAGAGCTCGCCTCTCCCGGGAGGAGAGGGAGAGGCGGAGATCACAAGGACTCTGTCTCTACTGTGGTAGAGCGGGCCACTTTATCCACTCCCGCCCGGTAAAAGATCAGGCCCGGTAGTAAGTATGAGGCTACTATCGGGTGGTGTCACCACAGAGAAGACCTCATCATCTACTCTCCTCCCGGTAAGACTAAGATGGGCCACCCACACGCACGACACCCAAGCTTTACTGGACTCAGGAGCAGAGGGTAATTTCATGGACTTCAAGCTCGCTCACAAGCTCCAGATTCCTATCACCTCACTCACGCACAAGATATCCGTCAACGCTCTCAATGGTCAAGAACTCCCCAACATATCTCACACCACTGAACCTATCACACTCATCACTTCTGGCAATCACACTGAGACACTATCATTTCTACTCATGGACTCACCCCTTGCACCATTAGTTCTCGGCCACCCTTGGCTCACCCAACACAACCCCAGAGTGGACTGGGGTCATAACTCTATATCCATGTGGAGTAACAAGTGTCTTGAGTCCTGTTTAGTGTCTGCTTGTTCATCTGTGTCTGATTCTGTGTTTCTAGAGGAGGCAGTGGATTTGTCTAACGTGCCCGTTGAATACCTCGACCTGAAGGAGGTGTTCAGTAAGTCCCGTGCTGCTTCTCTTCCTCCGCATCGTCCCTATGACTGTGCAATAGAATTATTGCCAGGTGAGTCTCCGCCTAAAGGCAAGTTATATTCACTCTCTGTTCCTGAGAGGGAGGCTATGGAGAGATACATCTCTGATTCTCTGGCATCTGGATTCATTCGTCCTTCCTCTTCTCCAGCGGGGGCGGGGTTCTTCTTTGTGGGAAAGAAGGACGGATCTCTGCGTCCTTGCATTGATTACCGTGGGTTGAATAACATCACAGTGAAGAATACCTATCCCTTACCGTTGATGTCCTCAGCCTTTGAAAGGTTACAGGGAGCATCCGTGTTCACTAAGTTGGATTTACGTAATGCATATCATTTGGTTCGCATAAGGAGGGGGGACGAATGGAAGACCGCGTTTAACACCCCCAGAGGGCACTTTGAATATTTGGTCATGCCTTTTGGGCTATCCAACTCCCCAGCGGTTTTCCAGGCACTCGTCAATGACGTGCTGAGAGATATGATTGATCAGTTCATATATGTTTACCTGGATGACATACTGATTTTTTCTTCTTCTCTCCAGGAACACGTTCAGCACGTCAGACGAGTGCTCCAGAGGTTGTTGGAGAATGGACTTTTTGTCAAGGCGGAGAAATGCATTTTTCATGCACAATCCGTTCCATTCCTAGGTTACATCGTCTCGACTGAGGGTATTCGCATGGATCCTGACAAGATTAAGGCTGTGGTGGAGTGGCCAAGCCCAGATTCCCGTAAGGCCCTACAGAGGTTTCTGGGATTCGCCAATTTCTACCGGCGTTTTGTTCGCAACTTTAGCCAGATAGTCGCTTCCCTTACCGCCTTAACCTCCCCCAGAGTGACGTTCAGGTGGACCGATACAGCCGAGGCTGCATTCGTCAAACTCAAGAGCCGCTTTGTTTCGGCCCCCATCCTCATAGCTCCCGATCCCTCGCGTCAGTTCGTGGTGGAGGTGGACGCTTCAGAGGTGGGGGTAGGTGCGGTACTTTCCCAACGGGCCGCATCTGACAACAAGATGCACCCTTGCGCGTTCCTTTCCCATCGGTTATCACCTGCGGAACGCAACTACGACATTGGCAACAGAGAGTTGTTGGCAGTAAAGTTAGCATTGGAGGAGTGGCGCCATTGGTTAGAGGGTTCGGGGGTACCTTTTATAGTTTGGACCGATCACAAGAATTTGGAATATATCAGAACAGCCAAGAGACTCAACTCCAGGCAGGCGCGGTGGGCACTCTTTTTCGGACGTTTTGACTTCTCTCTCTCGTATCGCCCGGGTTCCAAGAATGTCAAACCCGATTCCCTTTCTCGTATTTTTGACCATTCCGAACGTCCATCCACTCCCGAGTGCATCCTACCCAGGACCCTAGTGGTCTCCACACTTATATGGGAGGTTGAATCGAGGGTCAGAACGGCCTTAGAAGGGGTAACGCCTCCGCCCGGTTGTCCGCCTAATCGGTTGTTTGTGCCGGAGGGGTGTCGGTCCGATGTTATTCGGTGGGGGCATTGCTCCAACGTAGCGTGTCATCCAGGAGTCAGCCGTACTAGCTTTTTAGTGAAGCAACGCTTTTGGTGGCCGCTGATGGCTCGTGACATTCACAGTTTTGTCTTGGCTTGCTCGGTTTGTGCCACTGGGAAGAGTTCTAATCGACCCCCAGATGGGTTACTCCAACCGCTGTCGGTCCCTTCGAGACCCTGGTCCCACATCGCGCTAGATTTTGTTACTGGTCTCCCGCCCTCCCAGGGCAAGACGGTTGTTTTGACTGTGGTGGACCGGTTCTCGAAGGCGGCTCATTTTATTCCCTTGCCTAAATTACCATCTGCCAAGGAAACAGCGGTAACGGTCGTGGATCATGTCTTTCGCTTACATGGCCTGCCGATGGACGTAGTTTCTGACCGTGGGCCCCAATTTGTGTCCAAGTTTTGGCAGGAGTTTTGTAGGTTACTGGGAGCAAGTGTCAGTCTCTCTTCAGGGTTTCATCCCCAGAGCAACGGTCAAACGGAGAGGGCCAACCAAGATTTGGAGAGAGTGTTGCGATGTTTGGTTTCTAAGAACCCCTCTTCCTGGAGTCAACAACTCTCTATGGTTGAGTACGCTCACAATTCGTTGCCAGTGGCAGCCACGGGTCTCTCTCCGTTTGAGTGTAGTTTAGGTTACCAGCCACCTATCTTTCCCAGTACAGAGTCCGAGGTCACTGTTCCCTCCGCTCACGCTTTCATCCAGAGGTGCCGTCACGTATGGAGCAGAGCCCGTGAGACTCTCCTCCGGGTGGGGGCGCGCACCAAGGCTAAGGCCGATCGCCACCGGTCGAAGCCTCCGGTATACGTTGTTGGACAAAGAGTGTGGCTTTCCACGAAGAACATTCCACTCCGATCCGTTTCTAACAAGCTTGCCCCCAAATTTATCGGGCCGTTCAGGGTCACCAGGATCATTAGTCCGGTGGCGGTCCGGCTCAAGCTTCCTCCGGCGTATAGGAGAATTCATCCTACCTTCCATGTGTCCAAGATAAAACCGGTGTTTCAGGCACGCATTAACCCGCCGGTCCCGGTTCCCCCGCCGCCACGACTTGTTGATGGGGAGACCACCTTTTCTGTCAATCGGATTTTGAACTCGAGAAGGAGGGGACGCGGATTCCAGTACCTGGTAGACTGGGAGGGTTACGGTCCGGAGGAGAGAAGTTGGGTACCCGCTAGGGACATTCTGGATCACTCCCTTATCGATGATTTCAATCGACAGGTAAATTTGTCTGGGAACGCCAAGAGGCGTTCCTAGGGGGGGGGGTATTGTCACGGTTCATGAATCCACTGCCTCACTCTCTCTTTTCTCTCTCTCTCTCTCTCTCTCTCTCTCTCTCTCTCGCTCTTTCTCTCTCTCTCTCCTGTGTTTGTGTGGGCGTGGTTCCCAATCTTGGCCTGATTGTCTGCGCCAGCTGGAATTAATTATCTTCCCCTTTATATGTTCTGTAACCTGTGTTTCTTGTTGTCAGATCGTTGTTTCTTCCCTGAGGTTGTGTCGTGTGTCAGTGCTCATTCTCTCTCAGCCCTTGTGGGGATTATCTGCTGTGCTCCTTCCTACCCAACCGGACTCACTCCCTTGGATTTCTCAGCACGCTATCATCAGAGGATGTGCCCTAGGCCCTGGGTTGGATTCTGTCTGAGTATATTCTGTCTGTCCTGTGGATACTGTAAACTATTTTCATTAAACCATCGTTGCTTGCATCTTGCATCCGCCTCTGTATTGTGACACTCCCACTATAATAATAGAGTCTAGTGTTGCTTGTAGAGTTGATACATTCTTATATATATTGTCAAAGAAGCTTGGATCATCATTATTCGGACCGTAAAGGTTAATAAGCCATATATGTTTATTGTCCAATAACATATTCAAAATAATCCATCTACCTTGAGGATCTGTTTGGACAAGTTGCACATTTGGATCAAAGTTATTATTAATTAAAACCATCACCCCTTTTGAATTTCTTTGCCCATGGGAGAAATATATTTTGCCCCCCCAGTTCTTTTTCCACAAAACTTCATCTAAAACTGTCGAATGGGTTTCCTGTAAACAGTAGATATTATAATCCTTCTCTTTTAGCCAGGTAAATACTGATCGTCTTTTCTTATTATCTGCTAAGCCATTACAATTGTAACTGGCTATACTTATTTCACCACTTACCATAATGAGACACACCTTTCAATTATTTTTATCAAAATATATTTTTGTAAACGTCCTATTAAAAAGTAACATAATGATTGAGTGTCTATATAGTTGTACCATGACATTTGCATCTCCACTAAGCAAACCTCCAATTGGTCCCCACTATTCCACCCGCCAAAAGCCCCCATCTCGAGTTGGGTTGTCATCCCAATGCCCGGCAGACCACCCCCGACCCCCCGCATCGCACAGCCCCGGACCGACTGGGATCCATCCTTCGAAAAGTGCACACAGCACCATCCACCGAACCGAAGCAGATCCATTGCCAAATGCATTTCCATCGCCCTCACCTCGATTTTTATTACATATTGCTGTGAATCATCCTCTATAGTCCCTAACATCTTTTACTTCTTCCTTCGCAACAGTTGTGGGATACACACATACACCCACACACATTCAGCCCTTACCCCCACACAACCATAAGCTCACCCTCTCAACAATTGCACCATCCCAGAGCCCAACTCAAGATGGGTCATGATTTACAAATGTACTTGCAGTTGCAGCTGCATGAGAAGGCCTGCAAGACCGCGCAAAAAATGAGCATAAATGTAGAGATTTATTTACCATTGTCACATCCTAACATTTCGATGGCAATAATAAATAGATATGCCGATAGTGGACAACCTTGTTTTACTCCTCTAGATAGTTTAAAACTTTCTGAGATGTAGCCATTATTTACTATTTTACACCTAGGTTTACTATACATAATTTTTACCCATTTTATAAGAGATTCCCCAAAATTGAAATATTCTAGGCATTTATATATAAACTCCAGTCGTACTTTATCAAAAGCCTTTTCAAAATCAGCTATGAAAACCAGGCCTGGTGTCCCCGATATTTCATAGTGTTCCATTGTTTCCAGTACTTGCCTTATATTATCTCCAATGTATCGTCCATGTAAAAAACCTGTCTGATTAGGATGAATAATATCTGACAAAACTTTTTTTATTCTATGCGCCAAGCATTTTGCTAGGATTTTTGCATCACAACACTGAAGTGTAAGAGGTCTCCAATTTTTTAAATGGACTGGATCTTTATATATACCACTTGGGTCCTGTTTCAGTAATAATGATATCACACCTTCTTGTTGCGTGTCTGATAATCTATCATTTATATAGGAGTGGTTAAAACAAGCTAATAATGGTCCTTTGAGTATATCAAAAAAATGTTTGTATACTTCCACTGGTATGCCATCCAGTCCTGGAGTTTTCCCGTCCTTAAAGGCCCCAATTGCATCAAGTAGTTCCTCCTCTGTAATTAGGCCTTCACATGAGTCTTTCTGTACAGATGTTAATTTTACATTATTATTAGGGAAAAAATCCATACAATTAGTTTCAGTTAGTGGAGATGGAGGAGCCTGAAACGAAAATATATTCTTAAAGTACTTTACTTCCTCTTTCAAAATATCATTTGGTGAATCATGCGTGACTCCATCATTTGTAACAAGTTTTAATACGTTTTTTTGGGGAGCATTTCTATATTGACGATTGAAAAAGAATTTGGTGCATTTTTCCCCATATTCCATCCAGTTCGCTTTATTTTTGTAATATATTACACTGGATCTTTCTTGAATAAGTTCCTCCATTTCTTTTTGTTTTTCCTCTAACTTATTCTGTGCCTCTATGGTACCGTTTTTATTGTTATCTAACTGTACTGTTAGTCCTTCAATTTCCTTTGTTAATATGGACTCTTTTGATCAAAATTGCTTTTGTTTTATAGATGAGTACTGAATTGCATGGCCTCTAAAGGCACACTTAAAAGTGTCCCATACAATATGGGGATCTGCTGTACCTATGTTATGTCTAAAAAAGTCAGTTATAAATTCTTCTGTCCTAGTTCTAAACAATTTATCATCTAGTAGGCTTTGATTAAATTTCCAATATCCTCGCCCACGTGGAAATTCTGTAAGAGTAATTTATATGCCAATTATGTGATGGTCCGACCGCATTCTGTCCCCTATCAAACACTTTTTAACTTTTGGTGCCAGAGAGAATGATATAAGAAAGTAGTCAAGGCGACTAGCTTGATTAAGCCTCCGCCATGTATATCTCACTAGGTCAGGGTATTTAAGTCTCCATATATCCACTAATTCCAATACATCCATGACATTCCTGATTTCCTTAAGTGCCTGAGGGTGATAGTTTGTAGTGTGATTTCCTTTCCGGTCCATAGAGGTATTTAAGACCGTATTAAAATCTCCCTGTCACGGTTCATGAATCCACTGCCTCACTCTCTCTTTTCTCTCTCTCTCTCTCTCTCTCTCTCTCTCTCTCTCTCTCTCTCTCTCTCTCTCTCTCTCTCTCTCTCTCTCTCTCTCGCTCTTTCTCTCTCTCTCTCCTGTGTTTGTGTGGGCGTGGTTCCCAATCTTGGCCTGATTGTCTGCGCCAGCTGGAATTAATTATCTTCCCCTTTATATGTTCTGTAACCTGTGTTTCTTGTTGTCAGATCGTTGTTTCTTCCCTGAGGTTGTGTCGTGTGTCAGTGCTCATTCTCTCTCAGCCCTTGTGGGGATTATCTGCTGTGCTCCTTCCTACCCAACCGGACTCACTCCCTTGGATTTCTCAGCACGCTATCATCAGAGGATGTGCCCTAGGCCCTGGGTTGGATTCTGTCTGAGTATATTCTGTCTGTCCTGTGGATACTGTAAACTATTTTCATTAAACCATCGTTGCTTGCATCTTGCATCCGCCTCTGTATTGTGACACTCCCACTATAATAATAGAGTCTAGTGTTGCTTGTAGAGTTGATACATTCTTATATATATTGTCAAAGAAGCTTGGATCATCATTATTCGGACCGTAAAGGTTAATAAGCCATATATGTTTATTGTCCAATAACATATTCAAAATAATCCATCTACCTTGAGGATCTGTTTGGACAAGTTGCACATTTGGATCAAAGTTATTATTAATTAAAACCATCACCCCTTTTGAATTTCTTTGCCCATGGGAGAAATATATTTTGCCCCCCCAGTTCTTTTTCCACAAAACTTCATCTAAAACTGTCGAATGGGTTTCCTGTAAACAGTAGATATTATAATCCTTCTCTTTTAGCCAGGTAAATACTGATCGTCTTTTCTTATTATCTGCTAAGCCATTACAATTGTAACTGGCTATACTTATTTCACCACTTACCATAATGAGACACACCTTTCAATTATTTTTATCAAAATATATTTTTGTAAACGTCCTATTAAAAAGTAACATAATGATTGAGTGTCTATATAGTTGTACCATGACATTTGCATCTCCACTAAGCAAACCTCCAATTGGTCCCCACTATTCCACCCGCCAAAAGCCCCCATCTCGAGTTGGGTTGTCATCCCAATGCCCGGCAGACCACCCCCGACCCCCCGCATCGCACAGCCCCGGACCGACTGGGATCCATCCTTCGAAAAGTGCACACAGCACCATCCACCGAACCGAAGCAGATCCATTGCCAAATGCATTTCCATCGCCCTCACCTCGATTTTTATTACATATTGCTGTGAATCATCCTCTATAGTCCCTAACATCTTTTACTTCTTCCTTCGCAACAGTTGTGGGATACACACATACACCCACACACATTCAGCCCTTACCCCCACACAACCATAAGCTCACCCTCTCAACAATTGCACCATCCCAGAGCCCAACTCAAGATGGGTCATGATTTACAAATGTACTTGCAGTTGCAGCTGCATGAGAAGGCCTGCAAGACCGCGCAAAAAATGAGCATAAATGTAGAGATTTATTTACCATTGTCACATCCTAACATTTCGATGGCAATAATAAATAGATATGCCGATAGTGGACAACCTTGTTTTACTCCTCTAGATAGTTTAAAACTTTCTGAGATGTAGCCATTATTTACTATTTTACACCTAGGTTTACTATACATAATTTTTACCCATTTTATAAGAGATTCCCCAAAATTGAAATATTCTAGGCATTTATATATAAACTCCAGTCGTACTTTATCAAAAGCCTTTTCAAAATCAGCTATGAAAACCAGGCCTGGTGTCCCCGATATTTCATAGTGTTCCATTGTTTCCAGTACTTGCCTTATATTATCTCCAATGTATCGTCCATGTAAAAAACCTGTCTGATTAGGATGAATAATATCTGACAAAACTTTTTTTATTCTATGCGCCAAGCATTTTGCTAGGATTTTTGCATCACAACACTGAAGTGTAAGAGGTCTCCAATTTTTTAAATGGACTGGATCTTTATATATACCACTTGGGTCCTGTTTCAGTAATAATGATATCACACCTTCTTGTTGCGTGTCTGATAATCTATCATTTATATAGGAGTGGTTAAAACAAGCTAATAATGGTCCTTTGAGTATATCAAAAAAATGTTTGTATACTTCCACTGGTATGCCATCCAGTCCTGGAGTTTTCCCGTCCTTAAAGGCCCCAATTGCATCAAGTAGTTCCTCCTCTGTAATTAGGCCTTCACATGAGTCTTTCTGTACAGATGTTAATTTTACATTATTATTAGGGAAAAAATCCATACAATTAGTTTCAGTTAGTGGAGATGGAGGAGCCTGAAACGAAAATATATTCTTAAAGTACTTTACTTCCTCTTTCAAAATATCATTTGGTGAATCATGCGTGACTCCATCATTTGTAACAAGTTTTAATACGTTTTTTTGGGGAGCATTTCTATATTGACGATTGAAAAAGAATTTGGTGCATTTTTCCCCATATTCCATCCAGTTCGCTTTATTTTTGTAATATATTACACTGGATCTTTCTTGAATAAGTTCCTCCATTTCTTTTTGTTTTTCCTCTAACTTATTCTGTGCCTCTATGGTACCGTTTTTATTGTTATCTAACTGTACTGTTAGTCCTTCAATTTCCTTTGTTAATATGGACTCTTTTGATCAAAATTGCTTTTGTTTTATAGATGAGTACTGAATTGCATGGCCTCTAAAGGCACACTTAAAAGTGTCCCATACAATATGGGGATCTGCTGTACCTATGTTATGTCTAAAAAAGTCAGTTATAAATTCTTCTGTCCTAGTTCTAAACAATTTATCATCTAGTAGGCTTTGATTAAATTTCCAATATCCTCGCCCACGTGGAAATTCTGTAAGAGTAATTTATATGCCAATTATGTGATGGTCCGACCGCATTCTGTCCCCTATCAAACACTTTTTAACTTTTGGTGCCAGAGAGAATGATATAAGAAAGTAGTCAAGGCGACTAGCTTGATTAAGCCTCCGCCATGTATATCTCACTAGGTCAGGGTATTTAAGTCTCCATATATCCACTAATTCCAATACATCCATGACATTCCTGATTTCCTTAAGTGCCTGAGGGTGATAGTTTGTAGTGTGATTTCCTTTCCGGTCCATAGAGGTATTTAAGACCGTATTAAAATCTCCCTGTCACGGTTCATGAATCCACTGCCTCACTCTCTCTTTTCTCTCTCTCTCTCTCTCTCTCTCTCTCTCTCTCTCTCTCTCTCTCTCTCTCTCTCTCTCTCTCTCTCTCTCTCTCTCTCTCTCGCTCTTTCTCTCTCTCTCTCCTGTGTTTGTGTGGGCGTGGTTCCCAATCTTGGCCTGATTGTCTGCGCCAGCTGGAATTAATTATCTTCCCCTTTATATGTTCTGTAACCTGTGTTTCTTGTTGTCAGATCGTTGTTTCTTCCCTGAGGTTGTGTCGTGTGTCAGTGCTCATTCTCTCTCAGCCCTTGTGGGGATTATCTGCTGTGCTCCTTCCTACCCAACCGGACTCACTCCCTTGGATTTCTCAGCACGCTATCATCAGAGGATGTGCCCTAGGCCCTGGGTTGGATTCTGTCTGAGTATATTCTGTCTGTCCTGTGGATACTGTAAACTATTTTCATTAAACCATCGTTGCTTGCATCTTGCATCCGCCTCTGTATTGTGACAGAACGATCTGACCATATCATGGATGCAGCGAGTTCAACGAGTCTGACCGAATTCATTTCCCGCAGTATCACGAGAATGGACCAACAAGAGGAGAACATCTCCAGCACAGGTCGGGCAGTACAAGCCATGGCGACGCAGGTATCCCAGCTGACCCAACAATTACAACATCTGAAGGGTCTCGCTGCGCCACCTACACCAGCAGTTCCACACGCCCCGCCAGAGCTGGATTCTCAGCTAGAGCCACGACTACCGACACCAGAGGGTTATTCAGGTGATCCGGACTATTGTAGAGCTTTTCTTACGAGATGTTCAATGCATTTTTCGTTGCAGCCACGGACCTTCAACCGTGAACAGTCTAAGGTAGCATTCGTACTCACACTGCTATCAGGCAAAGCAGCTCTTTGGGGAACGGCGGTGTGGGCGAACCAGGACCCGTGCTGCACCTCTTTCCAGACACTATCCGAGGAGATGAGAAGGGTCTTCGATCGGGCCGTGGCGGGTAGGGAGGCGGCCAGACTACTCGCTGACCTTCGCCAAGGAGACCGTTCAGTATCGGAATACTCCATCCAATTCCGCACTCTGGACGCAGAGTGTCAGTGGAACGAGGAGGCGCAGTGGGACATGTTCCTGCATGGGCTGGGGGACCGGATCCAGAAGGAGATCTATGTTCTGGACCTTCCCAGGAGTTTAAATGGACTAGTGGAACTAGCCTTGAGGGTCGATGCTCGTCTGAGTCGTATTGGCCGCCGAGCATGCCCTAACAGACCGTATAACGACACGGAGGGCTGGCATACCAGCGGCGGGAACACGGTCAGTTCAGCCTCCGCTCACGAACCCATGCAGCTGGGGAGAGCTCGCCTCTCCCGGGAGGAGAGGGAGAGGCGGAGATCACAAGGACTCTGTCTCTACTGTGGTAGAGCGGGCCACTTTATCCACTCCCGCCCGGTAAAAGATCAGGCCCGGTAGTAAGTATGAGGCTACTATCGGGTGGTGTCACCACAGAGAAGACCTCATCATCTACTCTCCTCCCGGTAAGACTAAGATGGGCCACCCACACGCACGACACCCAAGCTTTACTGGACTCAGGAGCAGAGGGTAATTTCATGGACTTCAAGCTCGCTCACAAGCTCCAGATTCCTATCACCTCACTCACGCACAAGATATCCGTCAACGCTCTCAATGGTCAAGAACTCCCCAACATATCTCACACCACTGAACCTATCACACTCATCACTTCTGGCAATCACACTGAGACACTATCATTTCTACTCATGGACTCACCCCTTGCACCATTAGTTCTCGGCCACCCTTGGCTCACCCAACACAACCCCAGAGTGGACTGGGGTCATAACTCTATATCCATGTGGAGTAACAAGTGTCTTGAGTCCTGTTTAGTGTCTGCTTGTTCATCTGTGTCTGATTCTGTGTTTCTAGAGGAGGCAGTGGATTTGTCTAACGTGCCCGTTGAATACCTCGACCTGAAGGAGGTGTTCAGTAAGTCCCGTGCTGCTTCTCTTCCTCCGCATCGTCCCTATGACTGTGCAATAGAATTATTGCCAGGTGAGTCTCCGCCTAAAGGCAAGTTATATTCACTCTCTGTTCCTGAGAGGGAGGCTATGGAGAGATACATCTCTGATTCTCTGGCATCTGGATTCATTCGTCCTTCCTCTTCTCCAGCGGGGGCGGGGTTCTTCTTTGTGGGAAAGAAGGACGGATCTCTGCGTCCTTGCATTGATTACCGTGGGTTGAATAACATCACAGTGAAGAATACCTATCCCTTACCGTTGATGTCCTCAGCCTTTGAAAGGTTACAGGGAGCATCCGTGTTCACTAAGTTGGATTTACGTAATGCATATCATTTGGTTCGCATAAGGAGGGGGGACGAATGGAAGACCGCGTTTAACACCCCCAGAGGGCACTTTGAATATTTGGTCATGCCTTTTGGGCTATCCAACTCCCCAGCGGTTTTCCAGGCACTCGTCAATGACGTGCTGAGAGATATGATTGATCAGTTCATATATGTTTACCTGGATGACATACTGATTTTTTCTTCTTCTCTCCAGGAACACGTTCAGCACGTCAGACGAGTGCTCCAGAGGTTGTTGGAGAATGGACTTTTTGTCAAGGCGGAGAAATGCATTTTTCATGCACAATCCGTTCCATTCCTAGGTTACATCGTCTCGACTGAGGGTATTCGCATGGATCCTGACAAGATTAAGGCTGTGGTGGAGTGGCCAAGCCCAGATTCCCGTAAGGCCCTACAGAGGTTTCTGGGATTCGCCAATTTCTACCGGCGTTTTGTTCGCAACTTTAGCCAGATAGTCGCTTCCCTTACCGCCTTAACCTCCCCCAGAGTGACGTTCAGGTGGACCGATACAGCCGAGGCTGCATTCGTCAAACTCAAGAGCCGCTTTGTTTCGGCCCCCATCCTCATAGCTCCCGATCCCTCGCGTCAGTTCGTGGTGGAGGTGGACGCTTCAGAGGTGGGGGTAGGTGCGGTACTTTCCCAACGGGCCGCATCTGACAACAAGATGCACCCTTGCGCGTTCCTTTCCCATCGGTTATCACCTGCGGAACGCAACTACGACATTGGCAACAGAGAGTTGTTGGCAGTAAAGTTAGCATTGGAGGAGTGGCGTCATTGGTTAGAGGGTTCGGGGGTACCTTTTATAGTTTGGACCGATCACAAGAATTTGGAATATATCAGAACAGCCAAGAGACTCAACTCCAGGCAGGCGCGGTGGGCACTCTTTTTCGGACGTTTTGACTTCTCTCTCTCGTATCGCCCGGGTTCCAAGAATGTCAAACCCGATTCCCTTTCTCGTATTTTTGACCATTCCGAACGTCCATCCACTCCCGAGTGCATCCTACCCAGGACCCTAGTGGTCTCCACACTTATATGGGAGGTTGAATCGAGGGTCAGAACGGCCTTAGAAGGGGTAACGCCTCCGCCCGGTTGTCCGCCTAATCGGTTGTTTGTGCCGGAGGGGTGTCGGTCCGATGTTATTCGGTGGGGGCATTGCTCCAACGTAGCGTGTCATCCAGGAGTCAGCCGTACTAGCTTTTTAGTGAAGCAACGCTTTTGGTGGCCGCTGATGGCTCGTGACATTCACAGTTTTGTCTTGGCTTGCTCGGTTTGTGCCACTGGGAAGAGTTCTAATCGACCCCCAGATGGGTTACTCCAACCGCTGTCGGTCCCTTCGAGACCCTGGTCCCACATCGCGCTAGATTTTGTTACTGGTCTCCCGCCCTCCCAGGGCAAGACGGTTGTTTTGACTGTGGTGGACCGGTTCTCGAAGGCGGCTCATTTTATTCCCTTGCCTAAATTACCATCTGCCAAGGAAACAGCGGTAACGGTCGTGGATCATGTCTTTCGCTTACATGGCCTGCCGATGGACGTAGTTTCTGACCGTGGGCCCCAATTTGTGTCCAAGTTTTGGCAGGAGTTTTGTAGGTTACTGGGAGCAAGTGTCAGTCTCTCTTCAGGGTTTCATCCCCAGAGCAACGGTCAAACGGAGAGGGCCAACCAAGATTTGGAGAGAGTGTTGCGATGTTTGGTTTCTAAGAACCCCTCTTCCTGGATTCAACAACTCTCTATGGTTGAGTACGCTCACAATTCGTTGCCAGTGGCAGCCACGGGTCTCTCTCCGTTTGAGTGTAGTTTAGGTTACCAGCCACCTATCTTTCCCAGTACAGAGTCCGAGGTCACTGTTCCCTCCGCTCACGCTTTCATCCAGAGGTGCCGTCACGTATGGAGCAGAGCCCGTGAGACTCTCCTCCGGGTGGGGGCGCGCACCAAGGCTAAGGCCGATCGCCACCGGTCGAAGCCTCCGGTATACGTTGTTGGACAAAGAGTGTGGCTTTCCACGAAGAACATTCCACTCCGATCCGTTTCTAACAAGCTTGCCCCCAAATTTATCGGGCCGTTCAGGGTCACCAGGATCATTAGTCCGGTGGCGGTCCGGCTCAAGCTTCCTCCGGCGTATAGGAGAATTCATCCTACCTTCCATGTGTCCAAGATAAAACCGGTGTTTCAGGCACGCATTAACCCGCCGGTCCCGGTTCCCCCGCCGCCACGACTTGTTGATGGGGAGACCACCTTTTCTGTCAATCGGATTTTGAACTCGAGAAGGAGGGGACGCGGATTCCAGTACCTGGTAGACTGGGAGGGTTACGGTCCGGAGGAGAGAAGTTGGGTACCCGCTAGGGACATTCTGGATCACTCCCTTATCGATGATTTCAATCGACAGGTAAATTTGTCTGGGAACGCCAAGAGGCGTTCCTAGGGGGGGGGTATTGTCACGGTTCATGAATCCACTGCCTCACTCTCTCTTTTCTCTCTCTCTCTCTCTCTCTCGCTCTTTCTCTCTCTCTCTCCTGTGTTTGTGTGGGCGTGGTTCCCAATCTTGGCCTGATTGTCTGCGCCAGCTGGAATTAATTATCTTCCCCTTTATATGTTCTGTAACCTGTGTTTCTTGTTGTCAGATCGTTGTTTCTTCCCTGAGGTTGTGTCGTGTGTCAGTGCTCATTCTCTCTCAGCCCTTGTGGGGATTATCTGCTGTGCTCCTTCCTACCCAACCGGACTCACTCCCTTGGATTTCTCAGCACGCTATCATCAGAGGATGTGCCCTAGGCCCTGGGTTGGATTCTGTCTGAGTATATTCTGTCTGTCCTGTGGATACTGTAAACTATTTTCATTAAACCATCGTTGCTTGCATCTTGCA